>NC_135999.1:8697468-8869968 GCF_048128805.1 Centroberyx gerrardi | reverse complement strand
AGAGTTAGATAGGGAGACAGAGAGAGGGAGAGAGAGAGAGAGAGAGAGAGAGAGAGAGAGAGAGAGTATGTGTGCTCATCTGTATCTGCAAGTGAGCAAGGAAGAGACTTGTACTTGTTCGTTGACCTCTACGGCAAAGCTGTGGAGAACAGATACATCAACACAACTGACATACATATGCACCCACACACAAACACACCACACACACAGAGAGACAGACAGAGACACACACAGACACACACACTCACACACACACACTCACACACACACACACACACACACACACACACCTCAGAGGATCTGGCCCTGTCTGCCCCCTCTAAGTTGGGCTGTGGAGAGTCCATCGTTTTCTCTTCCCTCCCTCCCCTCCCCTCCTCTCCTCTCCTCCACTCTCTCCTCCCTCTCCTCCTTGCCCTGTGCACTGACCCTGAGCGGATGAGTAGCCCGTCTGCACTAATGCCTCGCTGTCGCGTCAAACACCGAGAAAAACTTTACTACCACCGAGACAGGAGAGAGGAGGCAGAGAGGGACAGAGGAGGCCGGAGGAGAGAAGGGAAGGGATACGGTGTGCGAGAGAGAGAGAGAGAGAAACTAAAAGGGAGGGAGAGACAGAAGCGAATATTAAGAGAAGAGAAGAGGACAGCGATGTGAGAGGAAGAGATGTTGGACTTAGGATTGTGCAGCAGAGACACAAACAACAGATAGATCGGTGTACGCACATGCTCTGTCTTTCTCTGCTTACTTCCTCGTCTCATATTCTCCCCTCATTTCCTCTCCTCTCTCTGTTCTCTCCATTTCATTCCCCGTCTTTATCCTCCTCTTCCTTCACTTCCACCTCATCTCCTTGTCTTTGTCTTCTACGTTCTCTCTATTTCGTTTCACGTTCTCTATGCCTCCTCTTTCCTCCTCCCCTTCTCCTTGTCTTCTATGTTCTCCTCTCTATTTCATTCTCCCTCCTCCTCCTCCTCCCCTTCTTCCTCTCACTCAGTTAGTGGTGGTTAAGTGGAGGGGAAGTGAATGGGATTGATGGTGTTAGCATCTGAGCTGTTTATGATGATGATAAATGTGTGTGTGTGTGGAGGGGGGGGGGGTGTTGATGTGTATGTGTGTGTGTGTGTGTGTGTGTGTGTGTGTGTGTGTGTGTGTGCGAGTGTGTGTGTGATGATGATGAATGGAGGGCTCCCTCTCCACGCACTCCCAATGTCTAGTGCGTGCAAACACAGAGAAATGATTTAGGCCGACACACTGTCATGTAGTCTAATGCAGTTATATATCCTATCCACTCACTGACAGACAGAAAGAGAGGGAGAGGGGGGTGGAGGTAATGAGGGAGAGGGGAGTAAATTACTAGATGTCGGACGATGGAAAACAAGGGAAGGGGGAGAGAGAGAGAGAAAGAGAAAGAGAGAGAGAGAGAAGGAAAGACACAAAAGAAAGGAAGAGTGAGACCCTCCTCCATGCATTTTCAATAAACACTGAAACACAATGATATTTTAAAGGTGTTATGTGTAGCGTTTTAACACCAACAAATCATTACCACATTCATTTTGAGTCATTAGTATTATTACCATAAACAAACAAAACCACTGCCGAGGCCACAGCTTCTACCGGCCTCTGCACTGCATCTTAATTGTGAGCCACTGGGTCGGTTTTTGCAGGGAAATCTGCTGCATTGGTTTGCGGCACAAAGGGAAATTGCTTTGTGGCACAAAACAGGAAGAGAGCGCTGTTTTTCCAGTGCAAACCGAAAAAGTAGAAACATCCTCTTTGTGACAAGAAGCGACAGGGTTTATGGGAAATGTGGTCTTAATTTTGAGAAACACGAGCACTAACAATACCACTGGTGTGAGATAGAGGCCACCAATCATCTTGACCATGGTCTCAGTTGTTTGACAATGATATGTTGATATTTAAAAATGCTACATGTAGCACCTTTCATTTTTGTTGAGATACGCTCATAAGAACCCCTAAAATTAAAAGGCATAAATAAGGTTAGAATTTGAAACAATACCGTGAAGCAAGGTAGTGGACTCACATCTGGGCAATACGTGTGATGTCAAACTTTTATTTGATTACAAACGATGATGGTGATGATTACGATGACGATAATGTTGATGTTGATGATAATAATATAGATAAGGTAGATGATGATAGTAAATATGTGTGTGTGTGTGTGTGTATGATTGTAGGCCGTGACCTCGCCAGCACCACTTTGCCAGGCTACCCTCCTCACGTCCCTCCTACTGGACAGGGCAGCTACTCCACCCCCTCCCTCACTGGCATGGTACCTGGTGAGTATGCGCTCTCACACACACACACACACACACACACACACACCATACACAAACGCATACAGAAACATGGGAATTTATTCAGAAACGAAGGCTATTACTTTTACTCAACACCTAAAAATGCCATTGTGTGTGGTTTTCCTTTACAGTTGTTCTGTCATCTTTCATATCCCATCTGTATGTCCGTTCAACTCCCTCTCAACTATGACTGTATATGCAGATCTGTTTGAAATCCCACTGGATGTATGTGTGGTGGTGGTTCCTGTGTGTGTGTGTGTGTGTGTGTGTGTGTGTGTGTGTGTGTGTGTGCTGGGGTGTACTTGCCTTTGCCACTTCCTCTTCCTTGTCTGTCTATGCTACGGCTGACAGTGCTCCCAGGGGGTGGCGTGTGTGTATGTTTTTGTGTGCATCTATGTGTGTGTGTGTGTGTGTGTGTGTGTGTGAGAGCTTGTGTGTGCCTCTGTGTGTGTGTGTGTATCATTAGAACCCAGCCACAGTAGCACAGCTGTCCCTCCTCAACATTAGTAATTTGTTTTTAATGAGAATCACCAGTGACCCACGACTAATTCATTCATTCCCTTCCACTCCGCCTTCTACGCTGCTTTTGTGTTTCAATCCTGGACCGCCATTCTTGTTCTCTCTCTCTCTCTCTCTCTCTCTCTCCCCCTCCGACATGCAGCTCATTGGGGAGCTGTGGTAGTCATGGTCAGTATGAAGTATACTGTGGAGAAATAGAGGGAGAAACGCCAAACAACAGCAGTGGAACAAAGTCAAAACCAAAAAAAAAAAAAGAAGTGCACCTTTGATGTTGTTTACAAGTCCTTGTCTCTGTGTATTCCCAATCATTCAGTTTCTGACACACACCCATGGGCTGGCACGCACGCACGCACACACACACACACACACACGCACACACACACACACACACTCTCGGTGGACATGTAGGAACAGCACGTCTAAAGATGGGTAACCCTGTCGCCCTGTCCCCCTGCGCTCACCCCGTCCTGTCCCCAGGTTTGACAGCATGTTTGTGTGTGTGTGTGTGTTTGGGTGGGTGTATGTTTACGCGTGTGCTGGCATGCAATTGTTTGTGTGCGTGCGTGTATGTCGGTGTGTGTGTGTGTGTGTGTGCGCGCGTGTTTGCTTTTGACAGTGTGTGCGACCTTGACACCGAGCTCCACACGGGGGACCCCTGTGCCCCCCTCCTCCTCCCCTTCCTCCCCCCCTCCACCCCCTCGTCTCCTAAACAACCTGACACGTTGCCGTCACCACGGTGATGACAAGGGGAGGATGCTCGCACCCGGGGACGCCATGGAGACCGCATGCCGACCCCACCTGACAGACTCAGCACGCACGCACGCACACACACTCATACACACGCACATGCACAAAGGGTAGGTGAGTGGGAAAAACAATACTTGGGTTGTACACACAAACACACACACACACACACAAACACCGTCTCGACATCTTAAATTCTCCTCAGCGAATATTCCGCTGCGGCCCGGGTTTGAAAACTCCCCGAATGAGTGAAAGAGATAATCTCTCAACTTTGCTTCTCCGGCTTCGCCGTGTTTTATCTCAGCACTTCTCAGGCAAATTATCCTCCTTTTTGTCCGCTCTGTCTAATATCATACCTTCATTAAGCAAGCAACTCTCTTCTGCTGTTCTTCTCTCTCTCTCTCTCTCTCTCTCTCTCCCTCTCTCTGTCTCTCTCTCTCTGCAGCAGGGGGGCTGACACTCAGAGGGGGTGTAGGAGAGCAGTGAGGCAGAACCGACAGAACGAGAGGGAGAGAGAAACGGGGTGGGGGGGTGGGGTGGATGGAGGGAGGGGGCATCAGGGTCTGTGACTGTCAGCTAAGGGAGAGGGATCCCCCCGGGAGGAGTGAAGGTTCAGGAGAAAAGAAAAGAAAGAGCAAAAGAGTGTGGGGGGGGGGGGAGAAAAAAAACGAGAGAGAGCAAGCGAGCGGAGGGATGGAAAAAAGAGGAGAAGAAACGGGGAAGAATGTTGTTTTGATGTGAAGGGTGACGGGCCGACCGTAAGTCAGGCGGGCCCGAGGACGAGGGAGAAAAATAAAAGGAGGACGGGGTGGAGGGAAGAGCGGGAGGGGAAGAAGAGGGAGAGAGGGAGAGTAGACCCCAGACAGTAGGTAGTAAATGAGGGAGAAAAGCTACGCTATCATCCACTGTATGGCAGCAGCACTACAGACTCACTGAGCTCTCCAGCTTAGTCACTCTCAAGCAGCCTGTAAACCTTTCTACAGAAGAGATAGGGCAGGTTAAGCCTACACTGCAAGTCAGAGAAATTACCATCTTCCACAGTTTCACTGCTGGCCTTCATCTGTGCTCACACAGCCTCGCTTGCTTCCAGGGCCGGTGACTCAGGAAGTTGAGGTGGATAGAGCTCGGTAAAACGCAGGGTAAAAGAGTATGAACCCAAAAAATGAACCTATTTATCAAGGAAAAAGTCAAGAAATTGAGGAGGATCATCCCGACCTCTACATGCAGCCAACTGCTTCTAAACATGATCTGTTTTTTTGTTTTTTTTGTCTTTCAGGGGGAGATTTTTCCGGAAGTCCATATTCCCATCCTCAGTATTCCACATACAACGAATCATGGAGATTTCCTAACCCCAGTTTGTTAGGTAGGTGTATCCCGCAGCTCTGTACTCCTTGGATCAATAATTGTATCAATGGATTTCATTTCATTCTGACTCACATCCCACTTCAAACCACTCTAATAGTCCTCCTCTAATATGCTGTATCTTTCATGCTCCGCTGTTCATTTTTTCATTACATCACATTTCCTTCTATATTGTACTGTACAATACAGTACTTCACAGCCATACTAATGGTTCTGTGCAAAGGATTTTTTTTTTAAAGACTGGTAATTTGGGGATTGAATGGATTTGAAGGAAAAGGAAAAGGAAGGCAGAGAGAGAGAGAGAGAGAGAGAGAGAGAGAGAGCGAGCAACAGATTAGTAGGCCTTTATCTGCATCTCATCAATGTCACATTTTGGGGATTTGTGGAATCTGATGTCCTAGAATTACAGTGGAGGAAGTTGACTCTGACCACATATTTAAGATCAGTTGTCACACTATCACTATCTTAACAGTTGAGAGATTTGCACTTTCTCACCGGGCTGCAAAGTGAAAGAGTAAAAATGTTTTCCACCTTCCAAAAATCACAATCACAGATATTTGCACGAAAAACTAACTTCACTCCTCTGCATGAGTGTTTAAGGTCTGGGAGTTTAAAGTCTGTCTAGGGATCCATTTCAGGGGTCATGTTTAAAGGTGAAACAGTCAGGGGCGACAGTTAAAAGGTCAATAGGTGAGGGGGTCAGGCTGTGCTGACCTGTAGTGACCCCCCCTCTCTTCCTCTCTTCCTCTCCTCTCCCTCCTTCCCTCCTTCCCTCCTTCCCCCTCTGTCCCCAGTGTTTCAGCAGGACTACGGTTCTCTCCTGGGGACGGAGATCGGCTGCTCCTCCAGTCTCTTCACCAGCCAGGCAGGACAGATGCAAGGTAGGTGGGGAGAGAGAGAGAGAGAGAGAGAGAGAGAGAGAGATGAGGAAATCGGGAGCTATGGGGAATGGAGAAGAGGGAGAGAGAGAGCAAACAAAAGAGTAGAGACAAGTAAAGAGAGTGGGCGTGGTAATCCCAGCCACAGCGTACGAACCTGTACAGAGGATGATGAGGAAAGACGAAGGCGGAACGTAAGAAAAAGAAGAAGGACAAAGAAGAAGAGACCGCAAGGGGATGAGAGAGGCGACAGCTTTGAGTCCGGGCCGCCAGTCGGAGTTGGGTATGAAAACGGACGAGCAGCCACATCATATGAGGACAGGATACACATTAGGAGACACTGGATGGATGGGAGGCGAAGAATGAAACAGAGGGAAGGATGAGAGGAGAGGTGACGAATGAAAGAAACAGGAGGGGAGGGGAAAAAAAAAAAGAGGCGAAAGGGGAGAGAGGGCGTCTGAAGTCTTGAGTGAGACTAAATAGTTTGTCAGGCCGGCTTAATGCCTCACTTCCCCAAAAAGCCTCCTGAGATTACCTGGACTGTGGACAGACACAGGCTGTCAACACACAGCGGGGCTGATTGATGGAAGTGACAGGGACAGGTGTGTGTGTGTGTAGGTGTGTGTGTGTGTTTGTGTGTGATTGTGTGTCTCTGTGGGGTTACAGTATTGAATTGACCCCTTCCCCGAGGGGAGAATAGACTCGAGGGATCAGTAGTAGTAGAGCTGTACTCTGTGTGTCGGCTTAGACTGTCACTTAGACCGTGTGTGTGTGTGTGTGTGTGTGTGTGAGAGAGAGAGAGAGCTTTGAGTGTCAAGAAGTGAATTTATTCTGTCAGTAGTGAGGTATTGGGTGACCATGTGAGGGAGGCTGTATTTTTACACCATCATTTGCTTCATCAACCCATGCTATCTCATCCCTGCCTTTCACATTGTTAAAAGTAAAATATATTACAGCAATATTACGGCAAGCTGCTCATTTTACATTTTCAGTACATTTAAGTAATGCAGCTAACAAACTTCATTTCCATTCGATAGTCAATATTTGATGAGGCTCACACAGCAGAATTCATCCTCTGAATTTTAAAAACTTCCCATGCTCCATCTTACCGTATGTGTGTGTGTGTGTGTGTGTGTGTGTGTGTGTGTGTTTCTCCCCAGGGTCGCCGTACTACTACAGCGCAACATCACGGGGGGCGGGCCCTGCTGCCACTGCAACAGCCTCCGCCTACGACCGCCATTGACCCCTTCTGCCGAGAGACGAAGAGGATGAGGAGGAGGAGAAGAAGAAGAGCAGAGGAGAAGAGGGAGGGAGGGAGGGAGGGAGGGATAGCACCAGCACCATCCGATACAAGCCTGCCTACAAACGGAAGACAAAGAAGAGGAAGAAGAAGATTTCAACTTCTTGACGTCAGTGAAGTTTGAATTTTCTTTTGATTGACACTTAAGCCGACCCCATGCACTGCTGGGCTGCGACTCAGAGACAGAGTCTCACATTACTGCTACGACACTGCCATGGCACTGTTAGTAAGTTGCCATGACAACTGCAGGACTGATCATAACGTTTCACAAATGGCTAAATTATAGCGATTCGGACACTCCCGCGTTATATCAAGGCACCCTGTTATCTGTGTTTTCAACCAATCAGCTACAAACAAAAGTTGTCAGTAGGAATTGTGATCTCCTGGGTACGATGTTGTGTTTTTACTCTTATCGGTTTGGCATCTTTTTATGAAAACCTTTGAGCTGATAAGAGCAAAAATCACTTTTCCAAACATAGTCTTTTTATGGCCAGACATCAATCAATCAATTTTCTATGCCATGCTACGGTGATGTAAAGACAATCCAATTCTCATAACCTTGAACGACCAAATTACTAGCTGTGGGATGGGTTACCATAACATTATCATTCTGGCCTCTTCCCTGTAGATTCGACCCTTCCCCCCCCCCCCCCCCCCCCCACCCCGGGATCACAACGCTTAAAGAACGGGGTGCCCTCCTTTCTCACGGGAGCGTTCGGCTTCACAAGTCAGTGGTCGCAGCCAGAGCCCGCTATGCCTGCAGCTGTCCCATAAGGAAAAGTGCATCCGAACAGCCGCACTTGCGTTCTGAGTCGTACGAATGCCACCGAGCAGCGGACAGGCCTTTCAGTAAAGCACAGCCTAAACTCTGAGCCCTCTTGAGTGAATCGTGTACACGTTCTCGTCAGACCAAAACCCAATCAACCAGGGAGTGTTATTGTACAGGAGGGTGCTATCCCACCTTCCCAGCCAAGATTTAGTCCTGATTAAGAGCTATTTATAATGGAGGAGAGACAGAGTAATATATTTAGAAGCTTTTCTGCGCTGCACTCCGTGACAAGAGTGAATGCCTGTAATGATTTATAATATGTGTCACACTGTTGTGCTAGAATAGTGACGATGATGATGACGATGCAGTGAAATATGAAATCTTAAAACTTTCAATATGAAATGAAGTCTTTGTTTATAAATGTGATACGATTGCGATTTTCCTGTCTATAGTTTGTCGCCTGGTTATCAGCTGACACAGGTGCCATTTAACGAGACGCCATTTTTACCCGCTTCCTGAATATTCTGACGAAGAGCCAGGAAGTCGCGGCACCCTCTCTTTCTCTCTCTCTGTCTCTCTTTCTATTTCTCTCTTTAAACTCCCCAAAGATGGCCCCCCCTAGTGGACCGGCTGACTAACTACAAAAGCACAAAGAGACTCAATCATCATTCAAAGGCGCCATTTTTACTTTTTGAATTCCATTCAGAACCATGAAGCCCTTCTTCTCCCCTTCTTGAGTGCTTGTCCTTGTGCTGTTTGACATACTGAAATTGTTTCTATAAAAGCATTGCTTTCGTGTAAACAAGTGAACCTGTTTTCTTTTCGTTTCTCTCCTACATCAGTTCTGCGCTGTGACAATGCATGACACCGGGGTCGAGGCCTTACCCATTCATGTACAGACGGAGTAGGGAGTGGGACAGATTTGCCCCTCAGCACTGATCTGAAATCAGTCTTATGCTATCCCTCCTAATGTTTGAGGGCCTGCGTAGGAATCCTATGTTGATCCTAGATCTGTGTCCCGGGGCCAAGTCTTCCTAAACCCGTGCGTAGCTTCCTGTCTCACTTGTGTCCATACAAGATTTGTACAGTAATCACTGAACGAGAAGAGACGTCACAATGTCAATAGCAATTTCAATTATTCACATTTGAATTTTAGATTTTAGTGATGAAGCTTTCTTTGAGATAAAAAGACTAAGAGGTGTGTGGTGTTGTTTTAGCCATCGTCCGCGAGTGTTTACAACTCTTTTGTTTTGTTTGTTTTGGGTGTGTGTGGCTGACCGTAGCGCTTCATTGCTACTGTGTAGTTTTACTAGCGAACAGGTTGGAGGCACCAAATCTGCAGCGTGAGACAAAAAAAAAAATAATATAGCTATATAAACATATACCTATGAATACTGAACAAAGCTGTTAGTTTCTCAATCTTTGTTGTTTCTGGGTTTTGAAATAGTGATAGAACGGATCCTTTACATTTGTAGACCTTAACAGTTGTGCGTATACAACTCTAAAGAAGATTCTTACGGCGGCTCACCGCAGGGGAAGCCCTTCCTTATTTCTCTCTTTCTCTCTTGATCTTTCTGAGGCATTATTGAACCTGAACCACACCAGCTGAAAACAAGGACAGTGCCTTTAGTTTTATACGCGAACACCCCCCCGCCCCCCTCCCTCCCTCCCTCTCTCTAACTGACCACGCGTCACTAAAACAAGATTCAGCGTCCTCCCCTTAAACTCTGCCGGTGCCAACACGGGGTGAAAGACTATACAGAGACTATCGTACCACAAACAGCGGACAATAACCATGAAGTAAACAGTAAATCTCCATACTGACAGCAGACAATAATTTCCATATTGTACTAAAAGTAACATTGCAGCCCTGATAGCAAAACCCACTGACAAAATGGCACAAAATCTACAAAAAAAAACAACAAAAGCCAAGTAAGCGTCTTTTATTATTGCTTATTTATCTATCTGGAGCCTCTTAGAAACGAATGACACTCTGGTATTAGAAATCACATCCCCCTCTTGGCGTGGATTTTTCTTTTCTTTTTTTTTTTATCATCAACACACACACACACACACACTCACACACACTACTGTCAACATGAGGAAAATATTGATTGAAAGGAGGTGAATCCGGTGTCCACTCCCTCGAAGCTGCGGCACAAAACAGGCCAAATTCAGCTCAGCAGTGATGCGTTAATGGGATTATGTGTTAACTATGCATCTCATTGGGACACAGCTTGCCTTGCCATTGCTTTGACCTAATTGGTTCACATGGGGAGAGAGTGGATTCTCATTGGTCTTGTTTTTTTTTTTTTTTTCAATTGGCGGCCGTGACATTGACTACAGCGACTGTCATTGTGGGTGGTACTGTAGGAAGCAGAGGCCACACACACACACACACACACACACACAGATATATGCACAGATGCGCAGACACACGTTCTCTCAGCTTCTCGCACTCTCTCTAATACACACAAACACACACACACACTCTCTCTCTCTCTCCCTTTGTCCTTTGCGGAGCGGTGATCGCCCCTCCCCTCGTGCCCCTGTGTTCCCCAGGGGAGGCCAAACCTGCTGTGCCATCAGAACCTCATCCCCTCTTTTTCTCCCCACCTCCCTCCCTCCCTCAACCCTAATCTCATCATATCTCACGCACTCGTCTTCCCCGTCATTCCTCCTCTCCTCTCCTCTCCTCTCCTCTCCTCTCCTCTCCTCTCCTCTCCTCTCCTCCTGGATTAGGGAATATTCAAACTACTCTGTTGATTTCAGTCCTGTGACCTTCCTCAAAAAAAAAAAGTCCTCCCTCTTTCTTCAGACAGCCCTATTAATCCGTTTCCCCTCTTCTTTCTCACTTTTCTTTCTGACTATTCAGACGTAATGCCCACTGTCCTGTCAGAAGACTCTGCATAGGAATGAAGCGGGGTGTTTTGTGCCAAAGCGAGGTCATTTCAATGGCAATATGGCTGCCGGTATCTTCATTTTGGCCTAGAATATTCTGCAGGATCACACTCTCGTCTTCTGTTTCCTTTTGAGTATTTTAAAACACAAAGAAACCCGACTTACAGTACAAAACAAATTCAGTTCACTGTCCATGAAAATACAATCACATCCTGAAATTTACACGGTTTTAGATCCCAGCTCCAAATCAAATAGGAAACCAAAACAAATGCAAATGAGAGGGTTTTTTTTTATTTTTTTTATTATGATTTCTCACCGAGGCTTTTTCGATGTACACCACCTGACTGTATCTCAATATGAATCCATGAAGATGGCTACTGCCTTTGTAAAACCTGAGGGGATTTCAGCATCACGTCTTGACAGCAATTAGTGGCACAATCTGTTTCATGCTTGCTGATATAACTAGGCTCTGGACAGATCTCAACGATACTGGAGCGTTACAATATTCTGTACATCTTAATATTATTCAACTGTGGAAGAGGAGAAACACACGTGATTCAGCCTACAAAATCGACTGTGCTTTTTGAGCAGATATTTCAATCAAAAAAAAAAATAGATAAACATGATTTTTCACCTTACTGTGGCCTTTCGTGTAACAATCTGGAGTTTTTTTGTGTCCATGGCTTCCTATCTGGGGTGTTAAAGAGATATTTATATCTGTGACGTTTTGGTAAAAAAAAAAAAGAATAAATAAACGAAGGAAAGAAATACACAGAACGCAAAGACGAATTAGGTTTTAAAGATTCCGCTTGCTCTCTTCTTCAAAGCGAAAACAATTCGGAAAAATCTAACAAAAAAAAAGATATCTGTAACATTCACCAAAGCCTGTGATGCCTGTTTTAAATGATAGATTCTTGTACAAAAACATATGAAATAGCAGAAAAGACTTACAGATAAAAACACAAAATGAAGACAAGAAATGCCTTCAATATTCCGGAGGGGAGGATTTAAAAAAAGTGAAAGAAATGCTTCTTTAAGAAAATGTGTATGTTTTTTATTCAATTTTCTAGTAGTTGCAAACAAAAACTTGGTGTTTTTTCTCTTTGTGTGTCGTGTGTCGTCTTAATATTTGAATGTATTTTACTGCAGTGCGAATTTGCCAAAGATATCATATCACTTGATTTCTCTCCTTTGTTTTCTTTTATTTTTTGTTCTTGAATTGTGACCAATTTTGTTCAGAAAACTGGAAATAAATGGTGAATTTGATATTATGCTTATTTTTTATATTTCTATTGTTAATATTATTGTTATTTTATTTCCTGGGGTTAATTTTACTGTGAAATATTAAATTGCAGTTTGCTGGATGCATCTCTTCATAACCAGTCTGTGTACCTGTCCATCCGTCCACCCGAGTGACTGTTGTTGGTGAATTATTCCATTTATGTACCTGTAATGTGAAGCTAAGAAGTAATTATTTGTAAATATTTGCCATAATTTTATTGGTCCTTCAGAATAAAAAAATAATTTTTTGGAAATTCAAAGGTTCTGTGTCCATGCTTAGCTGCTCATGCACACATGAGAACACGCACGCAAACATACAAACATATGCGTGTGCATTCATGCAGACATACACATACACACATATATTTATGAGAATGCTGTAAATCCCACATTCTTCCACGCCCGGCCTTACACACACACACACACACACACACACACACACCCTCCTCCTCTCTCTCCTGGGTGAATGGAGCGTCCCAGTGCTGCAGTCTTGGCTGGTGGCCCAGTCCAGGAGGGGGCAGAAGAGTGTGTGTGTGTGTGTGTGTGTGTGTGTGTGGAGGGGAGGAGGGGGAGTGGGGAGGGGGGAGTGATAATAGGACACAAGCCACGACACGGCGACAACACGCCACACACACAGAAAACAGAACATACCCAGCTTGAGACACAGGCCAGCCTGTCCGCAGCTTGGGTGCATGCCCAGGACACCAGAATGGCTGGGCAGTATGTGTGTGTGTGTGTGTGTGTGTGTGTGTGTGTGTGTGTGTGTGTGTGTGCGTGTGTGTGTGCACATATGCACAGTTTGGTGCTTTGCCAACTAAAGGCAACCCCCGAGGCTCTGGCCTTATCCTGGGAAAATCACAGGGTTGCTGTGTGTGTGTGTGTGTGTGTGTGTGTGTGTATATATGTGTGTGTTTGTGCATGTGAATGTGTTTCTGAATGCATCCTATTGCGAATCCCGTTGTGTTTGTCTGTAACAAAATATCGCATCAGAGAGGAAAAAACACCTTAGTGAAAGTTAGTGATCACAATTTTACTCCATAAAATCTCTATTAAGCCTCATTCAAAGTAAGTTTCTGTTTGAAAAGCACTGGCCATGGGCTAGTGGGCTACTGACATGTTGCCATATACTGAGTACAGTCAGTGACAGTGTGATTCTCCCTATGCGTCCACACAGTGACCTCCCCTAACTCACAGATACAGACATCACTCATATGAGGGGTCGACGGTGCTTAAGTTAGTTAGTTAGAAAGCAGCGTGACATCTCTGCCCTCTCCACTCTCCTCCCATTGCTCTAGATTACATAACATGACTAGGTACTGACATGTTCTACCTCCCCCCCCTCCCCCTCCGCTCCTGGCTTCCTATACAAGAGGAGAAGACAGACAACAGTGGTACTTATGGAGGGCAAGAAGTCATGCAAATTAACGTCAGTCAGCATCGGTACTTTTTGGCCCTCCGGAGCCCCTGTAGAGAGGAGGCGCCGGGGCAACTGAGTATAATTGGGCCTCGGCTGATTAGCGGAGAAGGGGTGCCAACATTGAGAGAGGGAGAGGGGGATGAGGAAGAGAAGATGTTGAGGAGATGTTCGGAGTGAGAGAGAGCGGGGCCGGACGGTCGTTGAATGAGAACGGAGAAGGTGGGAGAGAGAAACTGAGAAAACAGACGGAGAAAAAAAAAGATGGAATAGCGTGGATTGCATATTCATGACTTTGGAGAAACACTATTGAAGACGTGCAACAGGCATTTTTTATTATGTTTTATTTTTTAGTTCCCTCGTGCATTTATGGATCTTATTATCCAGTGCAGTTGTGCCTTTGCTTGATTTTATTTGTCGTCTTGAGATGAAATGTTGTTTTAATCAGCACCTTGGATGTTTCTATCACACCTGCACAAATAAGCAATCGCATCTGATCTTTCTGTGTTTTTAATCATCATACTTCACCACTGTGTTTTTTATCACTTTTCTATGATTTATCCCTGTGGAACTCATCTAAATTAAAAAAAAGAAAACCTACACTATAACTTTTCTGATGGCTACATCAGCAGTCTATCCTCTCCGGCGGTCGAGCTCATCAAAGGCAGAGAAACTATCTGACACACTTTACAGCTCGAGAATCTGCTTTGACCTTATCACAGGAGACATTTGGACTTCACAGAATGGGCCTTTACATGCCTCTCATTGCCCTTTACAGCAACGTCCATGTCCACACACACACACACACACACACCATGAAGTTACAGAGATGCACTGCACAGTGACAGTGTGCTGTGCTTAAGATGAGCGAGGCATGTACAGAGTGCTCATGTGCTGTGTTTCACTCATTAAAGCCCCCCGGGCGGCAGAAATGACGAGACACGTAGTTCCATGTAGTGTTTTTTTCTCCCTCGGTCCGTCACTCACAATCACTCCCTCACACAGATACTACGTGTAACAAATGTCAGACGTGAGCACAGTGTGTCTATGTGTGTGTGTGTGTGTGTGTGTGTGTGTTGGACCATTGACAGGCATGGAAGCAGCTTGTTGAACTAATAGCCTAACTAATGTGTCTACATTCCCTCCTTCCTCCCTCCCTCCCTCTTTCCTCTGCAAAAACTGACATCTATGAGCAGAGGAGGGGCGGAGGGGGTGTGGGGGGGGGGGGGGGGGGAGAGAGGGAGAGAGAGAGAGGAGGGAAAAAGAGGAGAGGAGTGGGCTGACAAGCGGCAGACCCTCTCGCCCTCCCGTCTGACTCCGTCTATCCTGCCCCCCCCCCCCCCCCCCCCCCCCCTCTCTCCCAGAGGGTTTGTCTCTGAGGATAGTGCTATGATGAATAGGCCTGTCTCAGCTAACCTAGCAGAGACCAATTAGAGAGAGAGAGAGAGAGAGAGAGAGAGAGAGAGAGAGAGAGAGAAGGAAAGATAGAAACAGAAAAACAATGGGAGAAACAGAAACAAAAAGGGAGAGCAAGAGACAGAGAGGGGGAATGAGAGAGAGAGAAACAGAAAGAAAGTAAGGGCAGATAGGTTAAAACGGAGGTAGAAGGATAGGGGTAAAGTGGAAAGTTGAAGACGATGCATGTTGGGAGTACTGTTGTCTCCGTGTGTGTGTGTGTGTGTGTGTGTGTATGTGTGTGTGTGTGTGTCTCGGCGAGCTGTCAGTGCTGAGGGAGAGGCAGTGTGAGAGGGGCCTGCCTCTTAAGTCTTAACCTCGTCTGCTGCTGCAGGAGAAGCTTTGACAGCAGAGACACACAAACAGGACCGACCCTCACAAAAACACTCCCTCCTCCTCCTCCCTCCTCCTCCTCCTCCTTCTCCCTCCTCCTCCCTCCTCCTCCTCCCTCCTCCTCCCTCCTCCCTCCTCCCCCGCCCTCCGCCCCTCCCAGGGAAGCTGCCCTCTCTCTCACTGCTGCACTCCTCGCTCCACATGTTCCTCTTCCCTCCTCTCTTGATTAGCTTTTTTATCCCCAAACTGAGCTATGAAAAACATTCAACTTTAAACTTATAAATGTCACTTTTGCTGCTCTCTATCACTGATTGGTAGAATACAGTAGTGATTCAACTCA
This sequence comes from Centroberyx gerrardi, assembly GCF_048128805.1. Classification (NCBI taxonomy): domain Eukaryota; kingdom Metazoa; phylum Chordata; class Actinopteri; order Beryciformes; family Berycidae; genus Centroberyx; species Centroberyx gerrardi. Next base: position 8,854,363 of record NC_135999.1, on the reverse strand, counting down.
TACCCAGTTCATGAAAGCTTTTACATTTGCTGTTCTAAACACCCGGTGTCTGGTAGGACTTTGCTGGGAAAAATCCTCTGGCGCACAGGAGGTGATGTATTTTTCTGCCAGCAGCAACAGCGGTTTGTTTGGAATAAACAGAAGAAGAACTGGGTAGTCAACTTGAGCAGTGATAGCCACCATGGCTGAACAGACAAAGAAAAGAGCGCCACCTACAGAAACTCAAACTGCATCACCACGAAAAAGACGTCAGTCTGACCACACTTTGATTGACAGGTGATCTCTGGGAAGTGCAGTGCAGAAACACCACAGCAATGAGCGCTTAGCAACAAAGATGTTGCCAAAATAAATAAAAAATGTTACCACTGTAACATTTTTTTCTTGCTTTTTGAACTTCCCCTTTCCTCTGTCTCATTGGGAAGGTAACTTCCTACTTCCTTGATAGGACCCTTCCTAATACGATTCCTTGTTTGACTGAAGGTGAAAGAGAAATAAATCGTTTGAGACAGACAGCCTTCCTAGTCTAGTCTAGTCTAGTGTATTTATATAGCCCTTTATCACAGTCAGGCCTCAAAGGGCTTTACAGTACATGACATCATATACATGTCATATACCATACTACATCATACATATTCCTTGTCATGTGACTGCAGCTACAGTACTGTTACACTCCACCAACAGCCAATGTGACCACACTGCTTTTTCAAAACAGATTAAAAGAAATGATAAAATATGCAAGTTAGCTTTGTGTACTTGTTGCCATGTAGTTTTTATATATACAGTGGACACTGTGCAATGTTCATTTACTGACCATCAAACTGAGCCTGTAGCAACAGTATCGCTATCTAGCTAAACTAAGCCTTTCTTATGCCATTCGCAGATGGCAGTTTCATTCTTCTTCACTGATGTTGCAAGGTGTTGTGGGATGTCCTACTCCGCCTGAGAACCACTGTATGCTTCCTTCAAAATCAAAACAAGGAACCTTAAAAGGATGCTTCCTATGTGTCCTACCCAAATGAGACAGTAGCCTACTACAACTTGAAATTTTCAACTTCCTACCTAGAAATGCTACCTAAATAGGAAGCTTCCTGGGGTTTGAGAGACGGAGCCAACATCTTCCCAAATCCCTTGCATATTGTATGTAAAAGAAAACTTTAGTTCCACATGTTGGCCCGCACTGGCCTGGGATCAAATCCCGCCAGAGCTTCCTCGCCTCTGTCTGCCAAGCTAATTTCCCCTCTGTCAAAATAAAGAATAAACATTTGAAACATGCTCTGCCCGCTCACAAAATGAGAAAACTCTCTCTCTCTCTGCATCTATCCTGCTCTCCTTCCTCCAGACTATCTCCATCCTCCTCTGCCCATCTCTGAGACAATTACAAACATCCCGCCTTCCATTTATCACCGACAATTAAACGGCACGAGCGGCGGCTACTTCATAACCAGAGAGGAGAGCTGGAGACGAATGCGAGTGGAATGAAGTAGAGTCAACAGTGAGAAAGAGAGAGGAAGGCTGACAGCACAATTAAGGTTTTTAATTCTCTGCTTGAGTGGGCCGGTCCAGTCTTTATGCTAATTAGGATGCCACGGCCATGTAATAAATCTCTATGATCCAGCCTCATTTCCCTTCTGTCTCTCTCTCTGTCTGTCTCTCTCTCTCTCTCTCTCTCACACACACACACGCACACACACACACACACGCTCACACCAACACAGAAAGTTTACCCCTTACTTTTAAGGTTACACCCTTAGGCTGGAGTGTTATTTAATAGTTTTGATCAAATAGTTTCTGCTGTATCTAGGGTGGGTAGTGTTTCACACGGCCTGAGATGTGAAGGCTGTGAGTCCATAGAAGTGTTTGAACGTCTTGCACGTGCTGTTTACTGGTTGGCCGGGCATTCGCTGTCTTGGTTCAACGCCTACCGGTTGTAGTTTCTCTCCCTGTTAACTCCCGTTATTAGTCTTTTTCAGGAATGTGGTTTGCATGCCTCGAGCTGCTGGAATGCACCGTGCATCCACATTTAAAGCCACTGACGCATCGCATGCACAACATTTTCCCTTATCCCTCTCTCTCTCTCTCTCTCTCTCCCTCTCTCTCTCTTATCCCCTCATCTCCATTTGACAGACAAGTCTAATGATAACATCTGTAGATGAAAAGAAAACAGCGCAACAATCCGCAGATAATTGGGGGGCCAGAGTCTAAGAGAAAGAGAGAGAGAGAGAGAGAGAGAGAGAATGAGGGAGATAGATAAATGGCAACTGTAGGCTGTTGGTTAAAGTGCCGGCTAGCAGTTATATTTTCACCCTCATTTAGGTCACAAGGACACACACTAATCAACACTTTCTCTCTTGCTTCCCTACCAAAGTGTCACAAAGCCAATTTATACACAGAATCTATGTAAAAATCAACCACAGCACACACAGTATGTTCATTAAATAAATGGAGGTAAAACCCAGTCCAGCAAGACACAGAATGAGGTTATTTTTACTCCGACATACACACAGTACAACATCACTTGGTGTTGCTCAGCCTTGCAGCGTAACTCTGTGGCCGAACATTCTCAGTCCAGTCCTCTCCACTTTCTTCTGCTGGTTCGGCGCCTTCACAATGGCGCCGTCGGCCATTTTGTGCCGAGCGAGGGTCAAAACGGCCGCCGCCGCCGCCGCCGCCACCACCAAGGCCAGGTGGAGCAGGTAGAGGGCCACGTGGAGACAAGTCAGCACCAGGGAGAGACAGAAGGCGGCGACGCACCACGGCCCGGCCAGCAGGAGCAGGACGGAGTGATGGAGAGAGCGGAGGACAAGAGCCGGGGCCGACAGGACGAGCCTGACCAGCGTGGAGGCCAGCCAGGAGTACAGAGACAGAGGAGACAGGAGGAGAGACGCCGCGGCCTCGCTCACAGACGGAGCCTGGACAGCAAGAGAAAACACAAGTGTCTGCTATGGCACACGTACTTCCTTTTCCATTCTTTATCAATTTTGATCAACTTTACCTCACAAGGGTTTCCGTCCAAGACATCATCAGACGTCTGTGCCTTGCGAAGCCCTGAGAAATGACGAATAGACAGATGAACAAAAGGAACAAAAGGATCAGATATGTGATGCAGCTGCTTCACATAGCAGCAAGCAAAACTGTTGGTTCATATCACTGCAATGGCACTGCTGTTTAAGAAATGTTAACTTGACTCACACAGGAAAAGGAGAATGAGAGCAATCGCCAGCAAAAGCCTCATTTCCCCCACCGCCTCTACGCTCATGAGCCTGAAACCCCAGCAAAACAATTTCTGTTCAAGCTTTTACATAATGATTCAAGGATACTGTCTGCACACTTTCATTCCTGGATCAGAGAAGTTTATAGAGGAAGTACATCTCAACTCACCCAATGCTGCTGCCAAATCTTTTCTCAGCACACGCCTGTCCTGGCACAAGAGAAAGTCCCACTGTAAAGAGATCAGGGTTGTACACTGCTTGATATTCTGCTAAATGTCTCAGCTTTAATTCATTAATCCTCTTGTGGACATTGCGCAAGAAAGAAACTCTCTTGCTCTAGCTCTCAAACAGGCATGGACTGAACTGCACAGCTTGAGTTTAGGGATTGGGGCGCCCCCTGTTTGTTTGGAGGGGGACAACCAACAGCCTGGAACAGAAAAGTCACATAGAAGTCACAGGACAGCATGAGACTGGCAGGCATTTGCTCAAAGATATATACATTATATGCTTTTATCTGCATGCAGATGAGGGCGGCATCGGGATGCAGCTTCTAGCTTTTCATAGTACCCGTCTATTGACCCAGCCTGGGCCACCAGGTGAGAGGAATCTGGCTCAATTAGTGGCTCTATTGATCACTCAGTTAAGGTTAGGGAAGAGAGCCAGTGGTGCTGTGAGGAACAGAGAGGAGAGGAGAAAATGGGACGGAGGAAGAGGCGGGAAAGAGCAGAGGTGAGAATCTTTGGTACATGTGAGGCGGGTGACAGGTGGCATTTGGTCCAGCTGTTGTCCCCCTGACTGCCCCCCCCCCCCCCCACACACACACACACACATACACACATACACACACACACATTTACTCATACACACGCAAACACACACCTCTGATCCACCAACCTCAGCCCAGCAGGAGTCATTACCACCACTGGAGAGGTTGGGCTGGGGAGGGTGGTTCACTCCTCCACGCCCGACCTTCACCCCCCATCCTAAATTACCATCCCACCCCCTTCCCACCACCCCCCCGGCCCTCTCAGCCTCCATTAAGGTTAACCCACCTTATTATCACCTCAACCCACCATTACCCTTCTCCCCCCTGCTGAGATGCCAAGGAGAACCTGCCACAAACAACTGCCGATCAGCTGCAACGCCATCGCACGATATAAAGTGGCATCATCTCTCCTAATAAATGATAAGAGAACTATATGGGCTTTTTATTTTATTCTGTTCTGACATTGCAGTCAGCTCTTCACAGCAGTCAATACCCAAGGCAGGCTTCCTAAGGCAATGATCATCATTACTCAGTCATTCAGTCAGTCATAACAATCACGCCCCTACAGCCGTTTCTGCCATAACTATGATCATCCACCATTTCTAGCATCAAAGCTCATTCATTAACCTTCATTGTGGTTATAGTTTTAATTGAGAATATCACAGAATATCCTTGTAGTTCAACGATTCAATGTGTCAACTTTAAAGTATAACATATGGCAAAGCTTTAGCCATATTCCATTCATGAAATATGTGCACTACTGCTGATTACAAGACGGTTTTTTTTTTTAAAGGAAATGCACTCTGACATGCAGCATGTGTCCTTAGAGCTACAGAATCAAAGTGACTGAGGTGATGAAACATTGTAGACATTTGACACCTTTCTCCACTCATTTTACTGGTGGTAAATTTTAACTCAAAGAAATGCTGTTACTGTTGGCTAACCTTAACTATCACTATCAATCTCTGCACTAAAAATGATGGAGGAAATGGGAGCATATTTAAAAAAAAAAAAAAAAAAAAAGAGAGTACAAGACAGAATGGATGGATGGGTGAGGAGTGTAAAAGATTGTGATAGGATTGCTCCAAACTGCTGAATAAAAAAAAAATTAAAAAGAGATGATGATTTGAAGATTTGATGTCAAGGAAGCGCCTCAATCCTATATGCTCAGAATACTCAGAATGAACACAGGCACGTTCCATTCACCAGAAACCATTTATTTTGTTCCTTTTACACGGTCAATAGAAATCTTACGCAGGCATGCTCACAGACAGACAGACAATTAAAACAGAATAGCACCAACAGATGAGAATTAAAAAGGACACACTTCATACAAGACAAACATGTAAAAGGGCATGATAGAAGAATTGCAAACACATGTACATAAAAAAAACAATGACAGTAAATTAGTAATTCTCTGCTTCTTTACAATTTTATTCAATAAAACTCAATACCTACGGGGAAGAATAGTAAGAAATGGAAATATGGTAATAAGCAGCTAGAAGGTAGAAATACTGTTGTTATATTTCTCACACACACACAGCTAACCAATTCATCCCACTGAGAGAGATCCTGTTCAACATAATGATAATGGAAAGGGAAGTAAAAAGCAACAAATATTCCATGTAAAATCAGATGTATCATACAGGGTCCAGACATGCAATGCAAATAAATTGAATGCAACGTGTATTTTCAGGGATTCTAGGCTGGCCTAAGGACAATTTTAAATACTGGCATTGCAACATGCAGCTAAGAATCTGGGGCACGGCAGCTGAACCTGGATCTGTGCTTTTAGTGTTAATGAAGATGAACATTTCTTCCTGGAGATGAACCAGGAAGTCTAGTGATGAAGAGTGAGTGACTCGATCACTAACGTGAGGAGACTCTCCGGCACTGTCCTATGTCTGAGTCTCCACACATCAATCGCTAATCAATCATCCGTCATCCTTGGACGCAGGACGGGGTGCGACGTCGCAGACAGGAAAAAGCCCGTCTAGACTCTGGAGATAAAGTGACACCGTTATCACCGAAGTGCTGAGCCCGCGTCGCTTAGATACTGGAGGTGGAGAGGATGTCTTCCACCAGGTGCTTGTAGACCCAGGCGTCTCCCTTCAGCCTCTGGCGGCGGACCCCCACCACCTCCGGCCTCTGCAGCAGACACACCTCCAGCTCAAACGCCATGGTCACCTTGCCGAAATCCCCCTGGGTGCGACACTTCAGGGTGTACCTGGGCACATGGTGGAGAAACAAAAACATTAGGATGTGTTGGAATATTAATGTGAAACACAAGACGAGAGGTAGCATAACATGTTACGATACAGTATGTGAAGCACATTTTAAAACACAGAAACGGAGGTGTGGGAACGGTAGGATTTGAGTGACATATACACTACCAGTCAAAAGTTTGGACACACGCATTTTTCTTTATTTTTTCCAATTGTCACATTTTAGAATAATAGTAAAGACATCAAAACTATGAAATAACACAAATGGAGTAATGCAGTGACCAAAAAAGTGTTCAATAAATCAAAACTATCTTATATTTTAGATTCTTTAAAGTAGCCGCCCTTTGCCTTCATGGAAAGACAAAGGCTTTGGAAAGAAATTCACTCATAGGATCAACTTCACTATTTATATTTGTCTAAGAAGCAAATTTCAAGCATTTAAGCATAAGCCTTTAGATCAAAATGGCTTTAAGATAATGAAAAACACAGTACATTCAATCAGGTGTGTCCCAACATTTGACTGTTAGTGTAGATCACGCACCAAAATGAAATAAACATCACAGAGAAGAGAAATGTGGAGTTTAGCAGGAAACACAATGAGGATGATGATGCGTCTTCTTACCCTTTCTGTGTGAAGTCGACATGTTTCTCCGGCAAGATGGAGAGGATCTGGTTAAGGACCTGGTCTGGGTTGGTCTGACTAGTCAGAGTCACGTTGTACTGGGCCTGAAGGAAGACACAGATACTCATCAGGAATGGTATGATGTGTGTTTGTAACAAAATGCATTTTTCTGAAAGTGTGTTTATGTCAATTTTGCTCAGTTTCCCTGCGCACACCTTGATCTTGCGTGGACCGTCCCGCAGGCCTCGTCTCTTGCTCGGGGTGAGCATGGTGATGACCTTGTCCAGGCCTCTCTCCAGAGAACCGAACATCTTCCCTCCTCTCTTCTTCTGCCCGCTGTCTCCTGTGCCGGCCATGTCCAGAGACCGAGACCTGGGGACCGACCAGAGTCTCACATTCAAACACTTTGAATTGGATTGGATCAAACTGCTCTCCCCTCTCCCTCCTACTACTCCAGCTGCCTTCCCAGTTTCAAGACACGGAAAACAAAAACAGTAACTCTCCACTCTCATGTCCTACACCGTCTCTTTCTTTCTCTTTAGGCATTTAGCTGATGCTCTGGTCCAGACTGACTTACTGTGACTGAAGTTCGAGGCTGTTGATGGACACACACTGGCTATCTGGAATCAAACCTATGACCTTTGAGTCTGTCTGGCCGTCAGTGTTAACCCCATTCTCCTGCTCACACACTCCTTTTTCTTCTCACCTCACTCCTCTCCTCTTCTTACTCCCTTTCCATCTCCTCAGCCCCTTACATCTTCCTCCATACCTTCTTTTTATCTCTCCTTGCCTTGATCTATTTTTCAATCCCTCCATCCATCCTGCCATGGCCGCACCCCTCCAGGCCACTTACCTTCTCTCAGGACTGAAGGCCAGTATCTCGATATTTCCAGGATCCTTGTTCTCTGCTCTCTTCCGGCTTTGCTCTTTAGAGCCACTGCCTCCACCTGCAACACACACACAAACACAAGAATACACACCATATTTGGTTCACAAAGGCTGAATTCAGACATGACACATCACTGACAAAAATCATGTTTGTTCATGTTTAAATGTGAAAATGACGGGTATAGGCACGGTCCTTTGCTTGTATGCATGGAACTGGCTGGCTTTGACAATGGAGTCGTGGACACAAAGGCTTTGGTGTACACAAAGACAAGTGGTCTCACACACACACACACACACACACAAAGAGCCAGGCTTTAGTGGCAAGAGAACACATGTCACTACAGCCCACGTGGGACAGCGAGCAGAGGAAAGAGACAGCTACACCTGTCACAGCACACGCCTAGGGACAGACACACACAAACACACACACACACACACACAGAGCCCATGGTGTGTGTGTGGACAAGGATGTCAGAGGCGGCATGTCTGCACTGTAGCTTGGAGAACAGGAGGCTGTAAAGAGAGCAGGACCAAGCTCGATTCCAAGGGTTTAACACCAACTAGGTCAGATGAATTGTATTAGCCAGTTTACTGCTGGGTTTATACTGGAAACTAATGAGGCTGGACATGTGGTCAGAGAATTCACAGTGACAAATAATTAAGACTTGAACGATTCTCCATTCATATTAGTGTCCTTCATTTGTAGATAAGTGAATAGAATTAGCTTCCTGATAATAACCTCACCTTTGAGTTGACAGTGATAAGTGTGTGCGTGTGTGTGTGTGCTTTCGAAGGCGTAATGACAGCTAAATCAGACAAATATGAGTGGCTTTGGGATAAAAACAGGCCCAATAAATGAGTTTATTACCAGAAGACAATTTACTTGCAAATGTGTGGCATGTGGATGTGGCACTTATGATTATGAGAGCAGAGAGAGCGAGAGAGAGCAAAGAGAGAGCGAGAGACGGCGAGAGAGAGAGGAAGCTGGAGAGGGGCAGTTGGCTGATGCAAATAATCAAATAGATGGAGAGTGTACTTCAAGCCCTTGTTTGGAACAAATATCAATTAAAAGCCAATTACAATCAATTACAAGATAGACATATATGATCAACTATTCAAACGTTTCTATATTTCCTCTCTGCTATTTGTCCAGCAATATTTTCTTACCTTTCGGTGTAACTGCATTGGTTTTGGTGCCACTGACATTTTGAGTGGGGGTGGTCAACACATTCTTGGTGGGCCGTGCATTCTTCTTATTGGTTACAGGAGTTCGGGGAGGAGGCAACGCGAATATGTCGACATCTTTCTCGGGCACAGCAATATTCTCCTTGTTCTCGCTGGTTCGCTCCCGCTCTCTGTCCCGCCTCTCCTGCCGGCGGTGTGGTGTTACTCGCTCCCTCTCCAGGTTTGGGCTGTGACCCCACCTTTTCTCCGCTGATGGAGATGCCAGTCTCTTTAGGAAGACAGAGATGAAGGTGAGAGACGATGATGAGTGCATTACCCTGGCTTTTATTCATTCTCTGGCCCCTATCCCTCACCGCTACATGCCTAATCCAAATGTCCTTAAACCCATCTCCAATTCTCACTCTGACTCTTCCCTTACTCTGAATCTGCTCGTGTGAGGGACAGCGAAAACATAAATCTGTCACAAATTCCACAGACCGTGTTTTTGTTGTTGTTGGGGTTTGCGGCTCCGTCCGGCTGACCTCTGACGCCCTGGGGCGAACGATGTGAGAGTGAAACCCAGGGACAGTCGTCGATGTAGTCTGAGCAAAACTCCATGGAACCCAGAACCACGCCGTCCTCATCCTCACTGAAGTGAAGGGCTTGCTCAGGCTAGAAGAAGAGAGTGGGAATAGGAAGATCCCCAACATGTAAGTTCAACCACTTCTTGGCAGCAGAGGCCACAGAACTAAAATTACAGTGGGAGGGTATAAATAAGCAAAGTACAAGGAACACACAAACATCCAGCTGTAACCCAGATAGAGAGCAGAGCATTGTGGGAGTTGTTGTCCCCAGTCTGACCTGTAGTCCCTGGTGCAGTGGGGAGCAGGAAGAGGCGTCGCAGACCGGTGGTTCAGGCCGCAGGCGGACAGGCTTGCCTCTCTGCTTCTTAGACAGCAGCAGCAGGTAGGTCACTGTGGTCTGGTCGTATCGCCACTGTGGAAGTTAAAAGGTATGAGATTATATACCAAATAAAACTACGTAAAATATTACATTTATACATAAAAGTCATAAAACAGGAGGACGTTGCGATGCCACTACAAACACAACAGAATCAATCTATATCAGCAACATAACATCATCATCAACAAACATGAGACATACAGCGACACATAGCAATGCTACAATTCAAATGCACGTACACACACACACACACCTCCTTGACCAGCTGGGTGGTGCTCTCTCTGGAGCGCTTCATGTTGACAGCCATCTCAGTGATGCAGTCCTCATCTATATGGCCCAGCTGCAACAAAGACAGAGTCAACTTACACAAAATCCAAGACAGACACTACTTTTCTTCATTTGTATGTGTGAGCAACACGAGTATGAATCTCAAAAAAAAAAAAAAGAATGTTCATATTAAAGCTTATGAAATTGTTTCAGGGAAGTTACTTGTGCGGTGACTGGAGCAAATTAAGGAAACCGCACAAAATGAATTCAGTCTCCACAGATCAATTTTCCATTTTGAAATTAAGACAGACACAGTGAAGTAACGTACAATAAGTGGCATACTGCTTTAACAAGGTTAACAGATGGGAGGGTTCTTGTGGTTGTGCATGTCTATATGCATACGCATGTGTCTATAACTGTGTGTGTGTGTGTGTGTGTGTGTACCGGCTGCTTGCTGTGCCACTCCACTGGGCTGCTGTAGTCTTTCATCACCCAGGGATGGTCCAGCAGCTGTCTAACGGTAAGACGACGCTTGGGCTCCACCTACGGGACACACACGGAAACTACAACTCAATATGCAGAGCAAAGCCAACAAACTATATTTAACAATATTTACACACTGTACAAAAAAAAATAAAAAATAAAATAATGTTCCAATCAAGTAAAATGTTCTAAACCTTTATTGTACATTAAAATGTAATCTCCCTCTCTGTTATAGTGAGTCCATATGACAGACAGGGCCCATCTGACTTCTGTGGTAAATTACTCAATTTTGACTTGTGGGATAAATTTTCTGTAAAAATCTATGGCTGATGAGGGTAAGCAGAAAGAGTAACCGTGGAGAGTGGACTGTGGGGAAAAAAAAAAAGAGTAAAAACGAATGATTAAATATGTACCTGCATCATGTGGTTGAGGAGGAGGACACTAGCTGGAGAAAGCCAGCGGGGGTTGTCGAATTTACCTCTCTGAAAAGACAACACATACACACACACAGACACATTATAAAACAGTAATACATACAAGCACAAAGAGACAGATTTAGAGACAGACAGACACCAGGGTTTTCCTTGTTTTTACACTGGCTTAATTGGTAATATTCTCTTTGGAGTGCGTTTGATCGTAAGACTGCAAGAGCACAAAATAACCATAAGGAACAGACATGAGACAATTATGAGCCATTTAGAAACACCATGAAATAAATTATAAATACATTTAATTTATTCAGAAGAAAAAACAAAACACTTTGCATCTAAGTGATTTGGGGGGAAAAAACGCTTACGTTGGCCTCCAGAGACTTTAATATGCAGGGAAAATGCTGCAAACACAGCATTGCTCTTACCGTAATCTTTCTGTAGAGGACCATGCAGTTGTCGTCATCGAAGGGCAGGTATCCACAGAGCAGAGCAAACAGCAGCACTCCCATACTCCACACATCGGCCTGGAGGTTACAACACAGAGCGTCAGCATCATACAGTAATATTTCTCCTGCTGCTTGTACATATTTTAAGTGTTAGATGCAGTGCAGACACACACATACCAGGGATGTGATCAGGACAATGAATCATAATTAAAATCAAATGGGAGTTGTGCATTTTAAAAAAGAAAAATCATGACATCACACTCTTGAGAGATTTGAAAATTGTAAATGCTGTACAGTTTTTAACCGTACAGAGTGCATTTAGCTGTGCGTCCACAGCGCTCTCTCACCTCTGAGCCAATGTATGTTTTTCCCTGGATGAGTTCAGGAGCGGCGTAGGCGGGGCTCCCGCAACACGTCATCAGCTCATAGCCCAGACCTCCCTAGGAGAGAGGTGACCACGTGATTCGCAGAACTCACAAAATACATGCATATACCACACTTATATACTCAATAGAGTATGTATGTATATACATGCTCATATTCAAGTATCTGCCCCTGTCTCTCATCCCCTCTGTGATCACAGACAACAGTTTTGCAGGAAAGGGAGAAACAAAGAATCCAGGCTGTGATTGGTGGGAGGAGGAACGCGGGGGGGAAAGATGTTTTAAATAGAAATGAATTGGAGTGGACTGAAATCCTGCAGAAAAGAACATTATTAGCATCACTGCGGGATGTAGACACATGACTGAGGCGAACGGCTTACAAGTCCAACACACTCACACATAATACACACACAGCAAGACAGAGAATGTACCTTAGGTTTGGCACACAAGCCAAAGTCTATGAGCTTCAAGTTCTGGTCCTCGTCTATCAACAGGTTTTCCTAAAGGCCAGAGAGACAAACGACATCAGAACACACACTAGACTCAAAGGTAAACAACGGCACAGACAGGTAGACAAACAGAGAAATAACCTTGTAATAATGCATGTATAATAGCATCACTCTCGCTCTCTCACGTAGAGAAATTGAATCCTGACGCTCTTCTCGCTCTCTTCCTTTCTCTGTCTATCTCCCATCTCTCACTCATTCTCACTCACACATGCAAGTGGTGGATGTTTTTACCGGCTTGAGGTCCCTGTGTGCGTAACCCTGGCTGTGGACGTAGGCCAGCGCAGAGACGATCTGCCTGAAAAACATCCTGGTCTCCTCCTCTGACAGGCGGTCCTTCGCTATGATATAGTCAAACAACTCCCCACCAGGACAGTACTGAGAGAGGGAGGAGAAAAGTGATAGGGAGGGAGAGAAAGAGAAACAAAATGAACGTGATGTTATCATATTCACACACGCGTGCTCTGTGTGTGTGTGTGTGTGTGTGTGTGTGTTTACCTCCAGCACCATGTAGATCTTCGTGGAGGTCTCTATGACCTGGTAGAGACGACAGACGTGCTGATGGCTCAGGTTCTTCATGGCCTCTATCTCCACCTTCACCCGAGGCAGGTCGTCCTGGAGCAGGGGAACAGAGAGATGAAGGAGAGAAGAGAGGCAAAGGAAGTTATTTATGAAGGCGTGATTTTTATATGAGTTTTGGATATATTTGGGTTCCTTGGGAGCATATGAAGATTTCGGCAGCCCTGTTCAAATACAAAGATTTAAAAAAGGTGCCACAGTCTGAATAGGCGGAGGGATCTCTTCGACGACTCACCCCTAAATCTTTCTTGTCCATGATTTTAATGGCAACCTTCTCTCCCGTCAGGATGTGCCGCCCCAGCTTGACTTTAGCAAAACCTCCTGAAAAAGTCATGAGGCGCAAGGCACGCATGAGAGGGGAAATGGCACTGACAGTGTCTGTTTTTCCCTCACAGTTTATCTTTGTGTAAAGTAAAGACAACTTGAATGTTACCTGAGCCAATAGTCTCGTAGACCTCATAGTATTTGTAGAGCTCGTCGGCTCCACGGGCGTCCGTCCTTTCCACTGGCATCCTCCTTACTTCAACCACACGATGAAAAACTTCCCTGCGGAAAGAAAAACGCCTTTTTGCAGCAAAATGGCACCCACTTCGCTAAAATACGAAACATAAAGCTCCGTGTTCCACACAAACAGCAGTTTATCATTCGCTAACACCGGCTAGCTAACGTCACGTACTGGAAAATGGTTAACGTTAGTTCGTCAAATAAGTTAACTTTACTTGCTCCACCAAGTAAAGTAAAATAAACTTTTAGCTACAACGAATTGAATGAGACACGTCCAGATACTGGGAACATACCTTGAAATATGTTGGAGTCAGAGGATAAAATGCTAAGACGTGTTAAAAACCATATGCCACTTCAAACCGACCTCCGGCAGAGATGTTTTGTTACAGAAGTTTGAATTTCCCACTTCGACGCTGACGGCATTTCCTGCTTCCGGTTGTGCGTCATCATCTCCCTCTGCAGCTGAGCAGCGGTACTGCAGCATATAATATAATATAATATAATATAATGTTTTAAAGAGTAGTTATGAATTCTTATATACATTAATAAAACTCACTGTATTATTATATATAATAATAATAATACAGTATTATAATATATATAATATTTTATGTTAAATTAAATATCCTGTTTCTAGATGGACCTATTATTTACAGACTATTACATGTTGAAGTTAAAAATGACTAAAATTATACAGCTTTGTTTCTCATTATTATTACTATTATTTAAATCGTATACCTACTTTTGAAACATAGTGCAGATTAGATTGTAGAACCATATTAGGCCTATATATGGTTGTTATTATTTCTATTAGTAGTAGTAGTTGTAGTAGTAGTAGTATTTGTATTATAACTATATTGCATATGGTTCACTGAAAGGTAGTGGTTAGTGGCAAGATTTACCTGCAAATATTCTTTCATGACCTAAGGGATGACAAGCATCCTGTCTGTTGACATTTGAAAACTGCTCTCCTTGACCCTGTAGGTATGTGGTTGCAGTAACTGACCAGAGAGGTGTGTTTATGGTGTCAGAAGATGTGTGTGTGTCTTCACCTGCACAAAGCCCCCGGTCTGTAATTAGGAAAAAAGGTGAGAGGTGAGCACAGAGACCACTGAGTGTGTGTGAACACGACCCTGTCTACCTGTCAATCACCTGACCATGTAATCACTGTATGCAATGACTCTCACTGTCACAGTTGTTCTGGTGTGCTGTAAATGCCACAGCAACGTCTCTCATACCCTCCCTCCCTTTCTCTCTCATCAATTAGCAGCAGAATATTGGCATTTCTGTCTTTCTTGGTTGCTGTCCTGCATCATCGAGTAACTGCACCTGCTAAACTTGAGAGTATCCTCTAAATAGCTAGACATCTGGGTTTTAAAATGCTACAAAACAGGCCGTCCTGATCATGCACTGAAACTCTAGAACTCAGTGAAAACACTACATCCTGAAGCCGAGCAGGTTAGCCAACACGTACAGGCAGCTGCAGAGGAATCTTAGTGATTGATTGATCGGTGGTTCGCTTGTGTTTCACATGGTCGTTAGGGAAGGACCCGGTCGTTAGGGAAGTAACCGGTGGTTAGGGGATGTCCAGGTGTCATCGGGACGACAGAACCCCTCATTTGGTTTCTGGGGCAGCTGGCCAGGACGGGACAGAGGGACATCAAACAACCCGCAGCTGGAGGAAGGGAGAAGGGGAAGGACGGGGAGGAGAGGAGAGGGAGAGGAGAAGAAGAGGAACATGGAGAAGAGAGGAAAACGAAGAGGAAAGGAGCGGGAGGTTAGGGGATGTTCTTCTCACTTTCCAGCAGCTGCTGTGCCCTCTCATGCTGTTGTTCATTCTCAGTCTCTTTCGCCGTTTTCTTCTCCTTCCTTTCTTTGTCCGCTTTTTCCATGTGGTCAGTCATGACACACACACACACACACACACACACACACACACACACACACACACACACACACACACACTGATGTCAATTACTGACATGACAGAGAAATACTGGCTAAAGCATGTTTTAAATAGCCACATATGGTTGATCTTCAGGAAAGCAGTGGATAAAATAAAGACTCTTTTGGGCTTAAATAAGATTCCATCTGTAAGGGCTTTTTGATTCCCAAATCTGCATGAGATCACAATTTTACTTTTACAACATATTTTCAACATATTGTAACACCATGTTTAACATATTGTAAGCCAATGGGTGTTCACCCTCTCCATCCTAACTTTTTCAGATGATTAAAAAAGTAAAACTGGTTGTAAATGTTTTCAAAAGCAAGTTCTGTTACAGTCGGTGCGTTTAACTGGCCACACAGGCCTTCCAAAACATGGCCTGCCTGTGTTAGTGTGAGGGTTTGCCAGCTAGTTTCATGTATACTAGATCCAGTACTGAATCATAGATCACATACTCAAAGTCTGTAGCTAAATGACTACAGTGTAGTTGAGGGTGTCACTGGAGCAAAAGGTACAAAACATGATAATCACATTATGTTTATAAAACATTATAAACATTTATGTGCTTGTGTGTGTGTGTGTGTGTGTGTGTGCTGTTGTGCGACTTCCACCCAGTCTCAGGGCTTCACAGTATGTGTGCATAATCAGACATGGCAGCTATTAAGCTGTCACAGTGGAAAAACAGACGTTCCAGTCCTACAACGCTCCTCTTGGACAGAATTCCCAGTATTCCCAAACAGACTTGCGGAGGCTCCCAGAATGCCTGTGTCATTGCTGTGTGACTCTCAGGGATTCACTGCAGGGGACCGGCGTCTTAGACTTGGCTGTGTGCCAGGGAGAGAGGGGGGACAAGTATGTGTGTATGGTATGTGTGTTTAGTGTGTGTGTGTGAGCGCGCTAGCATGCGGCTTGTGTTGGAGGACTTCAGTGCCTTCCTGCGCTGTGAATCAGCAGCATTGTGTCTGGGGTTCAGGGGGCGCAGATCCAAACACGCACCCGGAGACAGACACACGGAGGGGACAGACAGGCGAGCAGACAGGCAGAGAAAGGCTGCGCTGGCGTCGGCTCCCTTCACGGCCTTAGGAAGCTTCACGGAGCTTCACAGGATCACAGGCCGCTCGTCTCGCGCACATGCTGCTTTCGCGCTTCCATTCGCCGTGTATGGCAGCCGTCGTTCCTGCGACCTCATCGCACTTTATCCGCACACATGTGACCCCTGTATCTGTGTACAACACGCACACACACACACACACACAGAAAGAGAGATTCTTAGAGAAGTCATGAAATTCTCAGTCCCAGCAATTTCACACCAGTAAAGCTGCAAACAGCTGCACAGTCGACCAACGAACAAATATTTGGTTAGATTTGCAAAGAAGTGTTTCTGTGACCCCATTACACTCCATACACATAATAGGTAGGGGAGAAATACACCGTTTGTGCTTCATCACTCCATCAGTATCTTCACTGCACTGCACATCAAGACGGGAAAGTCACAATCTACAGTGGAAATAGTTTTTGAGATTTACACCTCTCATCTCTCCTCACTCCCCCAACAAGAAACAGTGGAAAGTTATAGAGCCAGCTATGCTACATTGTGTGTTTATGGGGCTAAAACAGACCTCTGCCCAGAACTAAAACATTCAGGCAGGGGAATATATTGCATCCATGTGTGTTTAAACTTCTCCAAATCATTTCTGTCCATACAAATATTACCATTACCTCTCTAGATGAAGCCTGGGGAGCGTGTTTAGTGTGGGGGTTTGACTCCTGGCCAGTGGACTTACAGTCACTTCTGAATCAATCTGATTGTTCCCCAATATGATATGGTGGTAAACTGAGCCATTATGAAATGGGCATCCTTTGGACGTGAATCACTGGCCACGGTCCAGACGCATGTGTTGACATGCTATCAAAGAGAGAGAGAGGGAGGGAGAGAGAGAGAGAGAGAGAGAGAGAGAGAGAGAGAGAGAGAAAGAAAAGGATGTTTGAGGACATTCATTGGCAATGAGAGAATATGAGAGAAAGAGCATTAGTATGGAGAAGAAAGGAGGGGAGTGGAGAGAAAGAGAATATACCCCTCTGTGATGTGACATTACATCTTTTTATTCCTCCATCTTTGTTTCTCCGGCAACTCATTCTTATTGTGGCATTTTGAGGCATTTTTCCTAATTTCACATCTCATTTATACATTGCTTATTTCATCTGCATCACTCTGTATCACAATATTCACGCCCTCCTTCATTTCTCCATCAGGAATGAAATGATAAAGGAATCAAAAACTAAAGTGACAGAGGACTTGTGAAATGAAATAAAGAGCGAGAAGAGAGTTGGACAAGCCAGAGAAAGATCAAGAGGGATGTGTGTGTCCAAAGCTCCACCATCATGCGTTCAGATTCAGGCAGAGCGATATTGGTTTTGGATGAGCTTTAGGATACACTACAGGAGGCTGTCCTCATGCCACACATAGACACAGACAGAGAGGCACACACACACACACACACACACACACATCATGAGCTGCCACAACATTCACACTGAGGTGTGAAACGGGTGTGCCCTTCGCTTTGGGACAATTTTTAAAAATGTGTCTCCAATTCTCAGACACTTTCTCCCAGCATGTGTCCTCCTGACATCCCTCCCAAACATTCCCTCTTTTCCTCCCACCCCTCCATCCAACCCCACCTCACACAAACACACACTCCCCATCAGGCATGCACACACACATACACACACACACACATCCCCTCCTCTGTCAGTGTGTGTGTAGAGCGTCCTCCTCCCTCAGTCTCTACATGGCTGGGTTGTGGCAGCAGCTCTGCTCTCTGTGGCAGGGTCCAGCTCTAGCGCTCCTGCAGCTCACCCTGCCTCTCTGTCTGCTCTACCCGCCCTCGGGTGCTCTTCCCTGGGATACCGAGGCCAGACCACCCCTTCTGGAGGTAAGACATCCACATCATCATAAAACAAAAGAAAAGTACAGACTTCTAATGTAACTTTTTATATTTAGCCACATGCAAATGTCTTGTAGATTAGCAGCATGTACAAATGTTCAGAGTTATGTTAATGTATCATATAACTGATGTGCTGTGGTAGTTTCAGTGTGCTATAAAATATCATAGTAATATATTAATGATTGGCTGACAGTTGTTGGTTTTGCATAAAAGACATGCTTTGCTGAGTTAAACCCTCATCTCTTGATTAATGAAAGAAATCTCTGTACTTAACATAGCACTTAACTTAAGCTTTATTGATTTGTTTTGCTCCTAAGTGAATGAAGGCAGAGTGTAGTGAAACCCGTTTGTCATAATCTGGCAAGGGGGCATTACTGCACACCACAGGCCACCGGCTTGTTTTAGATTAGCTCTGTCTTTCTCGCTCAAGCTAACTAATCGCTAACAGATCACATGGAGCTATATCAAATTGTCAATAAAGCATCAAAGGAGACAAACCAGAGCAGCCCATTAAGAAGACGAGACATGAAAAGAACAGAAGAGGTGAACTCATTTGCAAAATGGAGATCTGTGAAGAGGAGGAGCGGAGGAGGGAGACCAGAGAGGTCCTCAACTCAAACCAACTGTTGGACCGCTCTGACTGAGCTGTGGGCTTTCCAGAAAAGAGAGAAGTGAGACAGTTGGAGAAGAGGATGTAATCCAGCAGAATTTATGATTACACTGTTGAAACAGACGACTGTGATGGTGAAATCATGGTACTGACTGAGTGAAGAGAGTGTGCGTATGTACGTGTCGGTGCAGATATAGTATGTACCTGTGGCTTTGAGTGCACATAAATGTGTATATGTGTGTGTTGGCAGGGTTATGAGGTGGTGAAGGGGAATTTCTCTCAGCTTTTCCTCAGCGTGGGCTACCATAAGATAGCAGAGATCCCCGCAGGAGCTCGCAACATCACTATACAGGAGACCATAAAGAGCAGAAACTACCTGGGTACACACACACACACACACAAATACATTCTGAGCAGTCATACATTTGCAGCAGTTTGATGGATGGACATGGGATTTCCCTCTAGCTCTACGGACCCAAAGTGGCGTCTCCATCGTCAATGGCAACTGGGTGATTGACAGGCCGGGGATCTTCTCTGCTGTGGGAACACAGCTGACGTACCGACGACCCAATGAAATCCGCTCTCGTAGTGGAGAGTCTATCACTGCACCCGGGCCGCTAACGGAGGACCTGCATGTTTACGTGAGATGCAAACTGACAGGCATACACACACACACACACACACACACACACACACCCATGCATCCTTTCCTTGTCTCTTGTTCAAACACACAAATGCATACACAAACTTATAATTATGTATTTCTGCTCTCTCTCTCTCTCTCTCTCTCTCCATCTCTCTCTCTCTCTCTCTCTCTCTCTCTTTCTCTCTCTCTCCTACAGTTGATCTACCAGCAGCCAGGTCCCAGTGTGCACTATGAGTACAGCATGTCTTCACAAAACACACACCCGAGTCCTGAGCCAGATACACCCTCTGATATACTGTCCCTGGGTCAGTGCACACACAAAGAAACACACACACACATAGACACACACACACACACTTAAAATGGTATGAAAGAGTGACCCAGCCGACCACAGTGTCATTTTTTTCATACTAAATATCCTGCTCTGCCCCTAGGGAGCATAACACATAACAGATGACTCTCTCTCCCTGTATGTGCATGTGCGTGCGTGCGTGTGTGTGTGCGTGTGTGTGTGTGTGTGTGTGTTCAGTTCAGATCTCAGTGTAGGGTCATAGTAACCCAATACATATCCCTCTTAAAAAATGTCCTTTTGAAAATTTGATTATGATTGAGATATCATTCGATACAAGCAGGTCAGCCAAGCATTGTTCTGGCAGCGCTCTTAACCACACACTGAGACAATAATCTGTCACTTGGGCCGGATTTCATTTCATTACCTAATATTTAACCTTCATTAGAAAAATTGCTTGATTTGTGTCTATCGAAGCGGATAAATCATGATATAAAGTTGAGAGATCTCATGAACAAACTCAAAAACCAAAACAAAATGCGTACGCTTTCGTTCCATCCCTCTCTTTTTTAAACCTGCCTCTCTCCTTTTTGCCCCGCCCCCCCAAACCTCGCACCTCTTCCTAGTTGAGACAGTAGGTCCAGCACACACAGGTGAGGATCTGCACCATGGTGACATCACTAACAATGACATCATCAGGGAGAAGCCCCACCCCAACCAGGTTCCCTCTGACCCCGAGGTGACCTCTGACCCCCGGCCCGCCTACAGCTGGGCCCAGACTGGACACGCAGAGTGCAGCGCCACCTGCGGCTCTGGTGAGGAAACACACATAAACAATAAGGACGCAGTATGACAATATCACAGACTGACAGACACACACACACACACACAAATGCACTAGCTGTTACACACAGAGCAGAGCTTACTGGCAATCAAAAAAAAACAAAACACAGACAGGTAAGTAGATGGGAATATTGATGTTAGATACACCGTGACAATACTGTAAAGTTCAGTAATAAATACTACATCTAATATTTGGACCTCCTACTAGAACTATAGATTAGTATGACACAAAATACAATTTAGTTTCTGTCAAAATGGTTATGGTACACATACAGTCATACATGCAGACAACTACACTCACATGCTCACTGATGTCTTCTTCCTGTGTGTGTGTGTGTGTGTGTGTGTGTGTGTGTGTGTGCTTGCCAGGTAGGCACCAGGTGCTCTGGGGGTGCGTGGAGACGGATTCCCTGACCACTGTTCCTGTTGACCTCTGCAACCCTGCCCTCCAACCCACAAACCAGGAAGAGGACTGCAACACCCAGCCCTGCCCTGCAGAGTGAGCCACACACACACACACACACACACACACACACACACACACATAAAAAGTCCCACATCAATTATTTAACACATACTCACACGAATAAGATAAGAAAAGCCTGTCGTCACACGTGTATCTGAACACACACACATGCACTTACACTGTATTAGTTCCACATGGAACTGTGACTCGCAGGGTGAAGCGTTCATCACTCACACACATTCCAGCAATAAGTTAGTCACCAGTCACAGTCAATCACACTGACACACTTTGGTGTGGGTTTGGTTTTCATGTCTCGTGGTAAATGCCGCAGCGTGGAGCTTACCGTCGCCAAGATGTGATGCGGTGTCAGAGCATTTATGTTTGGTTGTGAGTCTGTCAGATATTTGGCCCGCAGTGTGATTGATACAATGATCGCTGTTAGTCTGAAATGTCTCTATGTCCCTGTGGGGAATGGCTCTAGGTGGAATGTGTCAGTAACAGACAGAGATGATTGCAAAACTGAAACTTCAGTAGTAACAGAAGAAGCAGAAACATCTGCAACTACTACAGCACAAATGGGTCGCTTTCACTTGTTCCATTTTACACCCCATTTGATGTAAACTAAATGCTTAATAATGGCCCTTTCACACGGGTTAGTCGACCACACACACAACAACACAGCTGAAGATCAGGACTGACAGCTTAAACTCTGCTTGGTGTGAAAGTTCATTGCTTCATGTAAACACATCTGCAACGCGATGATGAGCTGTGATATTATCATTATCACCTCTGACCTTCTCGCTGCCGTCTGTGATTGGCTGACAGCTGGGACCTGGGGGAGTGGTCAGAATGCAGCAGGAGGTGTGGGCCGGGCACCCAGCACCGCCAGGTCATCTGCCGCCAGGTCACCCGCATCCACGGCAACGGGACGGAGACAGTGGTTACCGTGGCGCAGGAGCTGTGCGGGCCGTCTGATAGGCCAGTAACCAAGTCCTCCTGTCAGCTGAAGATTTGTAGCCAGTGGCAGATACGCTCTGAGTGGAGCCCGGTGAGGAAACACACACACACACACATACACACACACACACCCTAGTATTAGTAGTGTACTGCCCAACTAAGACTAATAGACCTGCACTTTGAGTGTGTATTATTCCCTGTTCACAGACTATTTTTCACAATGTCCATACCATATTATTTTATCAATTAGATTTTTCACACACACACACACACACACACACACACACACACACACACACACACACACACACACACTTTTATTGTCACCCAATACCATGGTATAAACATCTCTCTCTCTCTCTCTCTCTCTCTCTCTCTCTCTCTCTCTCCCTCCCTCCCTCGCCCCCAGTGTTCGGTGCCATGTGGGGTGGGGCAGCGCAGCAGGGAGGTGGTGTGTGTGAGCGACCAGGGGGACGTGGAGGAGGACGAGGAGTGTAACATGGGCCTGAAGCCAGACACACTGCAGAACTGTGACATGGGAGCCTGTGCGCGCAGCTGGTTCACCTCCCTCTGGAGCCAACGGGTACGACCGAAACTGTGTGTGTGTGTGTGTGTGTGTGTGTGTGTAGGAGGAGGATGCAACACAAGAGAAAACAAAGTGAAATCTTGCTGAACTCTTAGAATGCAATGCCATTGATTATGTGTGTGTGTGTGTGTGTGTGTGTGTGTGACATTCCTCAGTGTTCCACAGAGTGTGGTAAAGGCAATCGAACCCGGACGGCAATGTGCCTGATGGATCATGTGACCGATCTCCCATTGGACAGCTGCGAAGGGGAACGCCCACCTGAAATGACATCATGTGACTCAGGACCGTGCCAAAAACGCCTGGAGTGGTATACAGGACCTTGGGGACAGGTAATTAACACACACACACACACACACACACACACACACACACACACACACACACACATACATACAAACATACATACAAACATACATACACCCATTACCTGCACAGACATGCACAGATGCACAAGTATGCACACACCCCATGAAAACAGTGTCCATTTGAAACAACACCTCACATCTGTCTGCGTGTGTGTGTGTGTGTGTGTAACAAAGTGTTCTGCAGAGTGTGGGAATGGCACGCAGACCCGGAGCGTGGCTTGTCTTCTCCAGGACGACGGTCACATGGAGGTTGCGGACCAGTCAAAATGTTCCCACCTGCCTCAGCCAATCACGTCTCAGCCCTGCCAGCTGAAGCTGTGTGGCGTCCAGTGGTACGTCACAGACTGGAGCGCAGTAAGTGACACAAACTCTGTCTCTCTCTCTCATACTAACAGTATCACCACAGACCTTCTAAGTAGATGGCAGTAGAGTACAGTACAGTGCATACCTCTGTCAACACTATGCAGTTGTCAATATATGCCAGTTCCAAGTCGGATTTTCACCAAAAGTTAATACTTTCTTCCATGCCACATTACCAACTTGTATCTGAAATGGGACATCTTCCATGCCCCATTACCAAACTAAGTTCCATGCAAATCCATTCAGAACGTTTGGAGTTATCCTGCTAACAGACAGACAGACAGACAGACAGACAGACAGACAGACAGACAGATAGACAGACAGACAGACAGACAGACAGACAGACAGACAGACAGACAGACGGAACGGGACGAAAACATAGTCCTCATCCAACTCCGTTGGCAGAGGTAATAACCCATTCTCCTGCTCTCTGACACTTAAAGAAGCCACAGGCATTAACATCAAATGCATCACTTGTTATTCACAGGAGCATTTTACTCATCTTGACTGTAATGGACTAGGGGCATAGAGAGGATGGCCTCCTGGTTTGGCAAACCAGTGCAAACCACAGTCCATTGTGTATTTTCATGTAACATTTATGGCATTATGCTAGTATTTTAGGTGAAGTTTGGAAGTGTGCGATGCAGTGTGGGACGACCCGTGGGGACTAAGCGGCATCCAAAGAAGACTTTTTTGTGCAGCCGGTCCTCAGATCACATCATGTACACACTATCCTGACTCTCTCTGTCCCTTCAGTGTTCACGCTCCTGCAGCGGCGGCTACCGCGTGCGTGAGGTGCGTTGCCTTACCGACAACATTGTCCCAAGTGACCACTGTGACCCCAGTTTGACCCCGGAGAGTCGAGAGGAATGCAACACTCAGCCCTGCGTAGCCGAGATCGGTAAGTCCACCAAGCTGTGTTGTGTTGCTGTTACTGACCACTTGAACTTGAGCTTTGGACTTGATCACCTTAAGGTGGCACTTTATTGATCCCTGTAGGGAAATTAGGTATTAGACAATAGGTACACATCTTTTCAGCATTACCCTATGTTTGCACCAGATTATCTGGTTGGTTAACAATATAGGCCTACATGTAGATTTAGGTGAGTGTCGCTGCCTGGGAGCGGGGATGTTGCTTGTTACACTGTTAAAATGTTTGTATTTTAACACGCTCTGTTAAAATACAACAGCTTTGACATCCAATTTTGCTTGTTCATTTTTGGTATAGTTAAACACAAACATATTTCAGAAACCATCAGTATGTCAACGACATTTATTTTATTTAAATGACTGAAATCCAAAACTCACCAAGTCACCATTATTTTAATATGAAAATTTGTTCTAGCATGGATAACATAATAACTTAAACTGGTTACTTGGACTCGAGTACTGAGGACTTTAGACTCGACTCAGACATATCTTTGGTGACTTGGACTCGGACTTGAGCACTGAGGACCATGTTACCAGTCTACCGCTGGCTCCAAGCGGTGGAGTGTAGTGAATTAAACTGAATCAAAGAATGAAATTTGCTTCTGCTTCCCCCACTCCTCTCATCTCGATCTCCCCCTCCCCTACCCTCCCTCCTCCTCCTCCTCCTCAGACCCATCATGCAGGGACCAGTACCACAACTGTATGGTGGTGGTGCAAGCCCGGCTCTGCATTTACCCTTACTACAGAACCGCCTGCTGCGCCTCCTGCTCCCGTGCGACGAAAACCTACCCCAACACAATCCATAAGAACCACATCCGCAGGTGATGCTGCCGCGGCGAGGGCCAATCCGCTTCGGCCTGAGCAACACAGTTCTGTGTGGAGCTGTGAGCAGAAATGATGCCTAGCTCTGCGTTTGCAAACTAAGCACCTCAGCATAGCATAGGAGCTGCGGTCCTCCATCGAGCCTTTCTTCAGTATTCAAAGTCACTCAGTCAGCGACAGGTTAACCCATCGGCTCCCTTCTTCTGTTTGTGAACGCGGCCCCTAGACTCACCACAGCCTGAATGACTGACTGCTGTTTAAATGAGATGCAATTTCATCCGATTACAAACTGGATGAAGAATGGTCTGGGAGATCATTGTCTCAACACATCCACTTTTGAATTTATTCTACCAACTGTGTATAGGTCGAGTGAGTTTTTTCCATCCTCAGTGTAACTTTCATTTCTTAAATCTGGACTGCTCGCATTTGGTGATGTACTTAAATATTTATTCTAAATAAAGGCACATGGCTACTGGGGCTCAGTTGTTTTTGTTGTTGGTATGTATTACAGTGGTTTTGTGAAAAGCTTTGTGTAAAAGCCAGCGCAAAGAAAATCACTGTGGTAGAGGTTTAAATTTGTTTTAGACCTTGATGTGAACAATCAGCTTCCAACATTAGTAGCCTCTGTAGTCCCAGTTGGTTTTTATTCCCAATTTTCAATACTAATTGCCAACAGGCAAAATTACTTCTTGAAACATTTGACACTGATCACCGGAGAATTATCTGCAAACCATCAATTTGGTCTGCTAGAAATTATTTTTTTTAGACAATTTTCAAAATGTAAGAAAATGCCATCACAACAGACAGTGAGGGTATAAGAACTGAAAAGTTAAATACTGCTTTAACAATGACATCAAATGGTTAATGGCCTATTTATCTCCCAAAAACCAACATGTGTGCTGCTGGGGAATCAGGGTGGAGACTGTTTCAATTGGCAGGAATTTGATGTGACTCCTACTCTGTCTTGTAAAGTGGTGACTTGCTTAGATGGATTGTTTGAAAATGTTGAAACTGTTGATGAGGCACTTAAGAAAATCAACATAAAATGATGCAAATTTCCCACAAGCACTGCTCCGTGGAATCTCCAGTCATCCAATCATGAGTCAGTAGAAAATGCAGTTTGCCGGGAATTTCATAATTTCCATCAATCCATAAACATTTAAAGGTTAATTCTGCACATTTCATCTATGCATCCATCCATCCAAGAAGAGATCACAGCAGTTCTCTGTTCATTCAAGATAGTAATACCATTGCTTTAATGGGACAGCCAGGCTGACAGCATGTAAAAGGCCATTATTCAATCACGAGAACTTAAAGCACAAAAAGAAACATTAAAAGAACACCGATGACAAATGCACATAGCATTCTCTGCTGTTCATAAAACAACTTAAAAGTAGCATGGGGACCAAGACTCTTGTACATACACGCGCTCTCTCCCATCCTCTAGCTATACACAATCTTTAACAAGGTTCACGAGGTGCTGAAGAGTCTGTCCGTGTCCGTGGATGCAAGGCTGCATTGGTAGGTCCATGCTAGTAGGCTGTTGAGGATGTGTGTGGTAGGAAGGAACAGTTTTTAGGGGTGAGCCTGGGCCTTTGGCATTTAGGGATGCAGGGTCCACATTCGCCATCATCCATATCTGACTTGACTACATCACTTGGACACCATCACCCCAAAAACATTCAAGGCTCTCTCTCTCCGTGCTGACACTTTTTTTTGTTTTTAAAATCATTCACTCTCAAACCCCTTCTATATATTTTTTACTCTTAGACACCAAGCTGGGTTTTTGTGAACAGAGATGGCAGCCATAAGTCTTTTTTGCTTCTTTTTTTTTTTTCTCTTTTGATAGCTGTTTTCGCTTTGTCCTTGGCATTGGGTTCCAGACAGCAAGACGGGTTATTATTACCGAAGAGTTTTGCAATAGACTCTCTAAAAACATAATCATTACCTTTTTTTCCATTGTCCTGGAATTGAACAATCACTGTTTATACAAGTCGGTTCTGAAAATACAATGGCAAGTGACATTTTTCCCCACCAAATCTCATCGTGAACGACAAAAAATATATTTCACTCCCCATCTGATTTGTTCAGCTTATCAAATGAAATAACTGGTTTGTTTTCTTTTAAGCATCGTACCAACATTCACTGATTTCAATATTGTTGAAGTTTTACAAAGACATAAATATAGTAGGATATACAATACAGTAAAAAATACAAAATAAAGTTGATATAGTTTTTTTTTTTTAAATGATAAATCACCAGAGGCAAACCCAGAAAACGGATCTTTGACACTAGGCAAAAACACTAGTAGAATTACCCCCTGAGGTCAAATGATAAAAGGATAGCCATGTCTCAAACCATACCTTAGTCCCCAGATAGTTCACTACTTTCAAGTCATTCAAAAGCAGTGTACTACATACAGGCCTACAGGCAAAATATGGGTGTCCTGGGTGAGACGCAGTCAATGTGTATTATGCGAGTGCGCTAGTTTGGGTGTAATTGCTATATTATCCGGACTGCAAGACATCACACTAAGGAAAACTTGAAGGCACAAATATCTGAGGCAGCATATGCCCCAAGAATCAAACAACGCAACAGTTGTGGTGTCAAGGGAGTAAAATTAAAAAAAGAGAAAGAAAAAAAAAGAGAAAGAAAAACAGAGTTTACACAGTTTCAGGTAAGGTTTAGGTCTGAGAACGACGAGGCAGTGAATCAAGTTAAGGCCAATTTACACAAGATCGTCCAATCAGAACGCTCCAACAGTTAAGATGATGTTAGACCTGACCAATCACACAGGTTTGCTATACGATATCAGAGTTTTTAATATCATAACTCTTCTCCATTTTGTCATAGTCTGGCCCGCTACATAGATATTTCTTCTCAAGGTTAAGTCAATTATATTAAACAAGGCTTTTTTTTGCTCTTCTTTCAGAGGTTGTTATTATGCACAATAATGTATAAATGTATGTTACAAGAATATACATGGGCTTCAGTCTATAATATCTCAGTAAGGAGTACATCCAAGCATTCAGGGTGAGGACTTTGGCTTTTGAAAGGTTAGTCTACATATGCACAAATATGAAACACACATAGAAAACGCACCATAGAAAAAAAGCACAAGTACATGGAAAATAAAAGGAAAACCAGAAATGGACTAAATGGCTCACACACTGATCTAATGTCACTTACGATCATTTGCTCACGCACAACCATTTCCTCACAAATAAAAAAAAAAAAAAAAAAAGAGGTTTTCAAGTTTCACCTTTTCACACCCCTCACATGTTATCTGTGTGTACTTGACCAATCACAGACTGTTATTCAGGGTAGAGAAAAGGAACAAGAAATACAAAGAGAGGAACAAAGATTGGGTGTTGGAGGGTTTCAAAGGGTAAAGTTCAAGTTTGTCATTCCTCATGTGCAAGTCAATATAAAAATGCTACAACTCGTACGACGCTCTTGTCAACAAGACAGGTTCAGGGCAGGCCAAGTCCCCTGTAGAGTTTGCTAAATAAAAAGGGGGCTTGGAAATTGGCAGGACAGCTTGCTCAATCGATCAGTGACGCAATGCACAATCTCCACTCCCTATATTTTTTCTCCCACTCGCCACCACTCCCTCTGTCCATCTATCCGTTCAAGCGAAGGAAGAGCAACTATGGAAGTCTGCATCACTACATCAAGGGCCAAAAACAAGATCTCCATCCTTTGTCTCTTCCCTCTGGCCCCGAGAAGAGTCATCCCTCTCCCCCGCTCCGCACGCCGTTACTCACTCTTCTGTTCCTATGACTTCCACTTTGGTTGGCTATCCCATCCAGCTCTCCATCCCTCCACGCCTCGCTCACTCGCTGTCAGTCTCTAGGTCTGAGTCAGACCACTGCACTGGGCTCAGTTTCCCGTGGCGCTGGGCATACTCGATGACTGCCGTGTAGCAGAAGTAGTACTGGTCCCAGGTCTGGATGCTGAAAGCCCTCTGCGTACGCATCCGCCGCACTGTCTGACGCACGTCCACCGTGCCAATGTCCTCCAGACGGGACAGGCAGATGTCCAGTGTACAGAACGTGCCTACCCAAGAGGGGGGAGGAAGGGATGGAGGGAGAGGGAGAAATAGAAGGATGGAGAAGGAGGGAAGTGTCAGACAATTGCTTTCAAATCCAAATGACCAGTTCATTTTACTCCAAATCAACCACAATAAAAAAAAAATCTGCAACACAGGCGCAACAATATGTACAGGAAAACCTAAAATTGTGTGCAACATACTATAATCAAAGCAATATCACAGTAGAATACTTTGTGTGTGTGTGTGTGTGTGTGTGTGTTTACCTGTGCGGCCGATGCCGGCACTGCAATGCACAACCACAGGGGGGCCCCCTGGAGGCCCCGTCCAACTGGGGCCCAGGCTCCGGACCGCCGCCTCCTGCCTCTGAAGCACATGCTCACGGAAATCCAACATGGCTGATGCACTCTTGGGCACACCGAAGTCTGGCCAGCTGACATAGAGGTAGTGGCACACCTCCCGCGTCTCGCCAGTCTGAGACAAAGGTTGTATAACATTAAGGCCCTGACACACCAAACCGACTTCAAAGAACCAGCGGCGACGAAGGCCGACTGTTGCGTCGCCTCACGTCGCCTGCGTCTGGTCCAAAAAGTTGCACTTGAACACACCGCAAAGACTACACCCGACGGCCAACTAGCACGTACGTTCTGCGCCTGCGTGAGGGGAAATAACTCTCCATACCTTATGTCTGATAAGAAGTTGCAAATGGCACTGGCGTTGTCAGCCCTTGGTCTTTTGGTTGTGGAAGAAGAAAGGAAGAGGCGGAGGCGAAAAATAAGGAGAAACCGCACTAAATGGGTGAAATCATGAATAACGTTACTCCAGCGACAGGCTCAAGGGGCTTTCCCGAACCTGTGTCGAGAGCTGGAGATAAATGAAACCTCCGATTTTAAAAATTTCGCTCGGCTCTTTCCTGTTCAGTTCCACATGTTGAAGGAATTTATCAGTCCAATCATCCAGAGGCAAAACACGAACTACCAATCAGAGTGATCTCTCTCACCGACGGCTCCGACGCCGATTCAACATGCTCAATCGGCCGAAAAGACGCCGACAGGGTCCGACTAGTGCCGACGGTGCGGGACACACCGCAAAAACTAGGGACACCGACGCTTACCGACGGCCCGACATTGCCCGACGGCCGACCGTCGGCCTGGTGTGTCAGGGCCTTTAGACTCATCCCTTTGAACTGAAAGAGGAGAGAGGAGGTCCAATTGGATGGGACCCCTTTGGGAGCTCAATGGCTTCCCTTATGTCCTACCTGTAAAAAGACATTCCCCACAATCTAGAGTCCTGAATATCATGTAGCTTAAATGTAAACTTTACAAGAAGCTTAAACCATCAAAGCCACTTTTAAGGCCATTTTAGCTTCTCAAATTCCCAAACCGAACCAGATTTTTTTGTAAGTTCTCTTGCAGTCCATGGCTGTGCCTCACCTGTGTGTTGTAGAGCTCAAGATGGGAGAGTTTGAAATCCTGGAACACCTGGATGTGTGTGTTCCTGACCAAGAAGTATCCGTGCTGCTCAGTCCTGCCGTCCTCAAGAGGCCAGTACTGACCACACTTGACACGCCCGCGCTCCACCACCCTGGGACACACACACAGAATTAGATAAACCCTTCACCTCGTCAGCATCCCACTACGCATGTGACATTATTCAATCCACCACCTGTGTTCATCATACACCCTTTGTACCTCCCAACACACTTGCCCAGATATCAAGACAGTGAACAAGTCTCACCTGGTGGTCATGACAATGATCAGCACCATCTGTTCCCACACCATGCGCCAGAAGTCACCAAAGGTCTTTGGCAGAGGACCTGAGGAGCACAAATTGCCAGTCAAACCACAGTAACACCCGACTGTGCCCTAGCCAGGCCCAGGGGAGAATAGAGTAGGGTGGGAGTAGGGAACGTAGTGCATATAAATCACAGGAACAGTTCTACAAAGAAAAAAAGAGTAGGCCTGTAGTTTGTCAACAGCAGGCAGCTGCTCACCCTGAGTAGCGATGTAGGTATTGCTCCTCTTGTACCCGTCCATGAAACTGGCATTGATGTAATCTGATGTCTGTAGAACACACAGCACAAGAGGGGTGAGACTGCTTAGTGTGAGGATCTACCGCCCTCTGTAGGAGTATTTGGTTCAGTACTAGTGAAGGGGAAGAACAACATGGATTATCCATATTAATATCAGTTATCTTCCCTTCCCAATCTTTACATAAGAATCTTATTATATATTTAAGAATCTGCACTTTATAAAGATTCAATCCATCTTCAGTTTCTTCAGCTGATGAGATGCATTTGGCTAACAGTCAGCCCTTTTGTCCAATCTAAAAACCACGCCAACTTTTTCTTTTGTCCACTTTAACCTTGGACACAAAAGTCGATGTATTTTAAATTATACTATCAAGCATTCCACTTCCCATCTATCAAACATGTAAGGACAGACAGGTAAAGGACACTGAGCAGAAACGACCCAAATGTCTTCACATCTCAAAATAACTGATGATGCAACATCAATTTCCCACATTTATATCCATAGCTTCAGGCAATCATATCAGTGCCAACAACTAATTTCTACACACAACGTATTACAACAAAGATATAATAAAAAAACAACCCAATAAATTCTTCATATGAGACAGCAGGATAGACAGCGGCCTCATCAAAAACATAACTGATATTGGCAACACTGTCACACACTTCAGCTGCAAACATTTATCAAATCATCTTAGATCTACACATATTAGTTTTAGGGATGGGTTGGTGATGATATATTTATGTGTGAAGTGGATGCAGGGATCACTGAAACATGAGAAGGACTGAAGTTTGATGAGTTAATTCCTACCTCATCCTCGTCATCACAGAGCTGGCAGAGTCGCACTCGCGATTGGTCCAGACAGAGGACATCACTGTACCTGTTCTTTATCTGATTGGACAGCTTCCTGTAAAGGCAGCGTTGAATACAGTTTGAGGTAAGATGAAAGAAGTAAATTGCAAGCTCATGTGTTTATCAGTCACATAATTTTCCTTCACCTGGATTCATAAACTGAAGAGAAAGGAATGCAACAACAGAGAGAGACAGAAGCAGACAGAAAAAAGGAGGCGGCAGATAGCTCCTCTTATCTCTTACTTGGAGTAGTCAAAGGTGCCTGCTGGCGGCTCCTTGCGGATCTCCTCGTACTCCTGGTAGATCCCCTTCTTCTTCTTCCTCTTCACGTGCTCCACCAGCTCCTGCACTGTCATGCCTCCCCGCTCTGGCATGTGAACGGACACCTCCATGCAGGGGTCCTCATCCTCAGGACCCCACGACGAGGACAGGGGCGGGCACTGGGAGGACGGCTGGTGGGGAGGGCGTGGCAAAGACTTCTGGGGCAACGGGGGCACACCTTCCTCTTCTTCACCCTCCTCCACCTCCTCCTCCTCCTCCTCCACCTCCTCCTCATCTACATCCTCATTCTGAGATCTGTGGCCAGAGTCTGTTGCCTTGCCAACCGGCGTATCCGCATCACCTTTCTGGTGAAGGGGGGTGTCAGGGGGGGTGTCTGACTGGGGAGGGGGCTGGCGGCCGCGGCCATTCATGTTAGAGTTGGGGCTGGTGCCACTAACAGCCACGTTAGCCCCGCTCACCGCTGAGCCGTTCCAGTGTTGGTGGTTCCCCTGCGGCCTGTTAGCAGCAGAATGTGGGCTCTGCTGGTACTGGCCTTGGCCTCGAGTCCTGCCCTCCACCCCACCGCAGTGGTTGTGTGGGTTAGCATTGCTATCATCGTAGCAGTTAGAGTTAGCCGTGGCTAACTCGGAACCTAACTGTGTATTTATATGGGTGTGGGATAGTGTAGCGCCCGCGCTAGTGTTGCTGCACTCCAGGCTGTAGGAGCGCAGCAGGCTTCCCACGCAGTCGTGTGTGTCGTGCACTTGTGTATCACCCGGGGCGGGGTTTGTGTCTATGTTAACACAAGACTGGATCCAGGCCACATGGCTATACTGGCATGTACCACCCAGGTGCTCAGGGAGGGAGGAGACTGGGATGTGATTGGCCAACTCATGGGCTTTCACTGTGCACACCTGGCAACAAGACGAGACACATTTAAAATATTATAAAGCTAACTCACATCTTATATATAACCCATCCTTAATACCTACATTTAAGACAACACAAGTGGAAAACAATTGGAAATCATGTGTGAATGTCAATCACAGATGAACACAGAGACATACGTACCCTTTCTCTCAGCTTCTCGCGGACAAAGAGGCGGAGAACAGCGAAAGGGGCTCGAAACCAAAGAGGTGATGACACAATGAAGACACATTTTAGACGAGCCGGGAATGCCCCCTAGGAAGTACAAACATCACAGGGCAAAAATGATGAAAAAGCTCTTCTTTAAATGACAGACAATTCTGACAGAAAAGTCACGAGAAAGTGGAAAACTCCAGGGAAGAGGACAGATAAGAGAAAAAAACAAAAGAGGAGATTCTTCAGTTTTACCTTGAGCAAGTTGAGGATCTTGACACAGAGCTCATAGTCAAAGTTTCCATAGCTGGAGTTGGTCATGTCATAGATAAATATGAGGCCGTCTCTCTGAGTTTGCACACTGGGGAGATAAACAGAACAAGATATGTTAATCACAAAGAATAAGGCGATACTCCATACAGAGGGTTCATCAACGATTTTCATCCTGGTAATTTTCTCAAAAGTCTCATCTTGGAACCAATTCGGCCCACAATGTATTTGGGATCCTGACCCATTGTTCAAGAATCCAGGTACTATACTAATGAAGAGTAAAAAGGAAAGTTAAAAAATGTAGGTAGTAGAAAAAAGAATGAAATGGAAGAAGAAAAGAAACGTGGGGTGAGTGAACAACAAATAGGAAAAGGACAGAAAGGAGAGAAATGTGATGCGCAGAATGTGCAGAAAAGGGTGCATCACCTCTCTATGGCTTTGTCCAGCTGATAGATGATGGCCTGTAGCACAGCTTTGTGAGTAGTGACGTCTGGTCGGTGGAGACGAGCAGTGAAGAGTGCTAGAGCAGCACCCTTTGCATCACGGCCAGGCTGGAAGGCACATGATTGGGCCATTATACACACCAGTGCAAATTCCTTGTGCTTCCATGCTATGTGATTGGTGAATTAAGGCTGCACTGATTTCTCATTATGAACATACACAACAAACTTCCAGACCATCCACATACAGAAGTCAAGAATATAAACAAAGTCAAAACTAAAACTCCATTTATTGTGTCTCCACTGTCTCACACTCACAAAGAGTAACACACATACATGCGCGCGCACACACACACATTATAGACACAAGTCCTCTAAAATGAATTGCTTGTGTGCCGTTTGTGTCTATCAAGGGGTATAAATGTTAAGGGACAAATTCAAATTACTTTGTGTAACATGACTCACAAAATGCAATTATAACCCTGTATTGTATTTCAGCACTCACCAGGACTGTGAATTTGCCGCTCAACAGCTCAGAGCGTAGCGGCTCCTCGTCAGGGTTGATGTTAAAGATGCCCTCTTTGATTCTTGTGTTCTGATTGGATACATGATAGCAGAGACAGGAGAGAAGTGATTAGCCTATGGCTAAACCAGCATTAGCATAATCTAGGCATTGAGTGCCCTCCAAAATAACTGGCACCCTTAATAAAGATGAATCAAAAAAGCAGTAAAAAATAAAAATCACAAACGAGTTATATTCTATCCTCCAAAAACTGGGAAAATGTTGTTTTACTCCAAAGTTTTGAACAGTTTACCTCTAATATGAATTTGATGTTGCACCCAAAGGCAAGTGAATTCCTCCTAAGGTTCTTGATTATTGTAAAACTGATCAGTCCAGTCCTCAGTTACGATTAGTTGAGTCATGTTCGAAGCTGATGTAAAATACCCAATAGACGCATAATTGTGTGCGTTTGAATAACAATTAATACTGATCAAAAATAACACTTTCATTGAACATTTGTGTTTGTTTTCCAAGGTGTGTTACCATCATTTTATAAAAGCTAGGCTGTGCTCAGCTTCGTGTTGAGCCTCTGAGCTGTTCAATAATCACTGTAAAGCACAGACTCTCATAGCTTATTGCTTAAATAAACTTTGAATAAAAGAGTTTTAAGTATTGAAGATTACAATCATGACAATTATTGCATATTCCTGTGAAATGCTCTAACCAGCCATGACTACTGTTTACATTTGAAAGTGTCTGAATGAGTTCAGGTATATGTCAGGTCTAGCTGTTATTTACACTGATATAATGCATACTACACATTGACTAAATAATGGAGTGACATTGAATCTGGACAGAGTAAGCTACCCTAAAGCCATAAGTGCACAACCACCACAAATCAAGATATTTTGATGATAAGCCTTCTCTTAGCTATGTTTCTCCCAATTGCAAAAGACAATCTCATTGTAAAGTATTCATCACTATATGCAAAGTGGAAGCAGATTAATACGTTTTGGATTTTTTCCCTCAAAGGCTCAAAATGTTACACAATGTAAGTATATAAGCAATTACATTTCAATTTAAAGCAATAGTGGAGAGTAATAGGAAAGGTGGGAGAGAGAGATGGGATGAACATGCAAAATGGGCATGAGCTGGATTCAACATCACAACATAGTGGGTATATGTGTGCACCTTAGTCCACTGAATGCAAAAACATCAGGAATAAATACAATTTCTGAGCACAGATTATAAGATAGCTGTGTTCATCTTCTAGGCCTACAGGCTTTTATTCTCATCTTCACCACGGGTGCCAAAATACCAGCCTTTGTTTTAGGTGAGAAAAAAGTGGGAGCAAGATGTGTATGGGAGATTACATGGTATGAATTGTATGGTATTAGGTAAAAACACACACACACACATACATAGAAAACCCCTGAAACATTCTCTTGATAAAGGACAGAAAAGTACATGGTTGGCTCAGAGTGCTGTCACTAATCGCAGCGTAGCAGCGCTGTACCTTGTATGCTTGGAAGAGGTCGATGGCTCTGGAGACGTCAAACTTGCGGGCCATGAGGAACTTGACAGCTGTAGGCTGGGAGACAAGACCAGCACTGTGGGGCTGTTCTCTGCTCCGCACCTCACTCAGGAACTCCTCCACTGCCTGGAAGAGATGAGAAAGAGACGGGAGAGGGAAGAGAAGAGGAGGAGAATAAGCAGAGGAAGAGAAAAGGGGAAAATATACATCGATAGGTGGGAGTTAAAGAGAGCAGAGCAACAGGAGACAGGGACAGAGAGATGATGGGGAGGACGATTGACATAACTGGGTGGGAACACACACGCAAAACTGTCAACTCCAACTCTGTAGTTCCCTCTCTGCAAAGGTTACAATATGAGATATGGATGTTAGCAGGCTGTCCTTCTACTAGATGCATTAGATCAGGGCGCCCATACACCAAGCGGTAAAATTAAACCAAGTGGCATGTGCCGATCCTCCTAACATGTAACCAGCACAAGGAAGTCAACAAACTAACTGATCAGCCATATGCAAAACCTATGACTCTACTCTCTGATAGATAAGGACAAAGAAGAAGAGAGGGGATATGAAGTGAAAATTATCTAACCCCAAAAAACGTATGGAGTCATTATCATATCAGCATAATGGTGACACCCCCAAATTAGGCACAACGCTCAGACCTGTACAATATGCACACCTCTGACTGCTGCACGACCTATGCTATCAGTCGGGACTAATCTGCATACTATATTTTGACAGGAGACACAGTCAAGTTAAGTGTTCACACTCCAGTTAAAGAAACCCAAACTCGAGTGATAACATTTAATTACTTTACTACTTCATAAACAATTTGGTGAAAGATTGGTGCATTTTATCAGTAATTGACTGACTGGCAGCTTGAGTATAGTTGCTGGCCTTCATGATGGTCAGGTAACAAGTTTTTTAATATCAAACAAAACCCAGTACACAAGACTGTAGAAGTCAGTTACTGGAGCTAGGAAAGTGATGTTAGCAATCGAGAAACAAAACAGCAAAATGGGGGGATGTTACTCTAGTCCAAGCCCCGTCATGTAGCTAACTGGCCAGTTAACTGTGTTAATGCCTGATGGCAATGACTAAGGCAAGGATAAAATGAAGCTGTCATCGGAAGCTCTGCATGACATTTGATGTTTGCTATCAGTGTCAGGCCCATCCCCTTTACTGTAGAGTGATGGCAACAACAATGCTAGGAACTACGAGACCAGTTCTGTGAATTCTCGGCCGTAAATTTGATAGGCAGGACATTGCTAGCTAGCTCATAACACTCGCGTTATACCATGAGACCCATGCCATTAACATTCCATCTTATGTCATGGTTCACAATCACAAAAAATCATCAAAGCGATCCGAGGTTGGACATTATTAAACTTCAAAATTAGTCCAACATAATTGTAACAGTAACAAGATAGCTGCCGAGCTAAGTCGCTGCAAGCCAACAATAGCTATCTAGCATTAGCGAGTAGCTAGGGTACATGTGGTAGCTAGCTAGCTAGCATTAGCGTTAAAGGTACTAGCCACATTGAGTTAGCTAACGCTAGGCAACCAGGTAACGCTAAGTTAACGTTAGTTAACGCTGGCAAACTGAGTCTCTGCCTTCTGTCCGTGTAGGTTAACTAGGCTGTAAGTAATCGAGACACACAGCCAGTAAAGTCCCTAAAGATCCTGCCTAACATTCCAGCAAACGCCATCATGCTAAAAGCCAGCTAACATACACGCTAACTGCTGTCAGTCACACAGGAATCGGTCGACACGGGAGGGTGCGAACGGGCCAGGGCTGTTTACTGGGCTACATCGTTCCAGAGAACAACAACAGTACCGAAATTATATAACAAAAATGTATTGACAAGAGATGCAAAGGATATGACAACTGTACACATTAAACATGTCACGGAGATGAGAGAAAATCCGTCGAGAGCCTTACCAGCTCCTCCTGAGTTGTCAGGGCTTCCGCCATCTTGAAGCCTCCGCAACGTCGCAACGGGCGCGCCCACTAGCCGCTCGCTCACGCCCTACACCCAAGTGGCAGAGACAGAGGTCCGTCCCACTGGGCGCAAGAAACAGTTTACCATTCATTTTACCAAAGACGGTTCATAAGGCAGGTTCCATGCTCATAATCTGACTGTAACAACTCGACTACCACAGGGCATTTTTTGTTTTGTCATACATTAATTTGTGTGATGCTTAGTTAAGTCTGAGGCAGAAATAAGCCAAAGGTGCCTCATATAGAACCTCCTTGGTGCCTCACCAAAGATGCCTTCAAGTTTTTGCTCCAAACGCTTCGTGTTTCGTGGAAACACTGCGACACTTTCAGTTAACTAACCAGTTAACGAATTGTTTACTAACTGCTGCAGCACCTGGGTTACTTGAGACAGTGGAGTAGCGGGTAATGATTGAAATCCACATTGATGTAGAAAAAGACCCTTATAATAATAATGGTAATCACAATAATAATGATAATGATAATAATAATAAGTCTTTTATAACTCTTCAACGATATTGAGTGGTTTTATAGGAACCTTCGTATTTTAGCATCTGTTCCATCGGATCGGACTGTTTTTGTGAAACACCGGGGCGGGCCTGGCGGAGCGGTCTTTTTGATTTCAGACGTTCTGCTCAACAAGAAGTTGTTTACGTTTAGGTACCAAAATATTTCCACTACGGCGGCGCTTCTTTTCGCTTAGCGTTATCTGTTTTCTTACTCTTAATAAACATTGCCTATAGTTTTATAAACACGCGTTAACGGTCAAACTGTCATGTTAGTTAATATCAAACTTGCCACGCGTTCGTCAAAGTTAGTAGCACAAGTTAAGTATGAGCACCTCGGGTCCTCCACCAAAAAAGAAATGCTACATGGGGCAGCACCAGATCATCAAGAAAAAGAGGTCAGACTTTATTAAAGTACTGTATTGATAGAGGCATCTTTCAATCCTTTCAACAATGTCATGCATGAACATCAGTCTTACCTGACATTATATATTTTTTTTCTGAGCACAGCTTTCAAGACCCCGATGAACCATTACCAGGAAGAAACTCTAACCTATTGCAGAAGACCCGTTATCTGTCAGACAAAACAAACCGATCAGACTCAGAGAACCACAAAGTCCCCAACATGGTGAGTTTGACAGCTGGGGAGAAAGTCTGTCTCTCACTCTCTCTCTTTGTCTCTCTCTCACTCATGGATTACAAGTGACGTTTCTTTGATCGTGTTTTCTGGGTTTAGGGCGGAGGGTCGTTATTTCCTCTGGGAGAGTCCTCCTTGGCTCTGGATGAGGAGATGCTGCAGGCACTGGATGCTCTGGACCCAGTGAAGCCTGCAGCCCACAGAGGTCCTCCAACACCAGCCAACAGAGACGCAGGGGAAGCAGCAGCACCACTAGCTACTTCTGCCTCTTTACAGTCTGCTGCACCAGTTCCAGACAATAAGAGGAGAGTATGTGGGCGAAGTGGTGATGGTGAGAGACCGGGGTGGAGAGCCTTGGACTGCAAAGACCTCGCCCAGCGGCTTCTCTTCAGTGAGGACTCGGAGGAAGTGGAGCACGCTCAGAGGGGCCCAGAGAGCTGCCAGTCAGCGCCGGTTCCTGCCTGCATCAACGAGATGTCCCATCATGAAATACGGACCAGTCAGCGAGCAGACTCCATCTCCATCTGCGGGTGAGACTTTGCTTACACACTATCCTCCAGATTTTCTTTTGTTCCGGTGGTCTGTCGCAGTACTTTTCTGCTGCTGACACATCTTTGCGTTTCAACAGACAGAAGCCCAAGTCCGGAGAAAAGAGCAAAGACAAAGGCGGACCGAATGTGAACGCTGATTCGCCTCTGAATGTCTCCAGTAACTACATCCTGTTCAGCCCCACCAAGCTGGCAGCGGCGAGGAAGAAGGCCGAACTCCAGCGGTCATTACAGAATCAGTCGGTCTCTGTGCTCACAGTCCCCACCGGCTTAGAGCTCAGCTCTATCAGTGACTCTTTACCTCAGCCAGGTGAGGCTGATGTGTTTTGTGTCTGTACGTGAAGAGGAGATACATCAGATAACCTTCTGTTGTTTCTGCCTTTATTTGTATTTCTGTGTGTATCTTTGGCCCTCTTTACAGCTGGCTATGTGTGATTTAGCTGAAATACATTACACTTGACATTATAATGCGTCTCCAGTATACAAATGGAG
Source organism: Centroberyx gerrardi (assembly GCF_048128805.1). Taxonomy (NCBI): domain Eukaryota; kingdom Metazoa; phylum Chordata; class Actinopteri; order Beryciformes; family Berycidae; genus Centroberyx; species Centroberyx gerrardi. The sequence continues at coordinate 8,813,955 of NC_135999.1, read as the reverse complement.
TCCTGTATGTGTGCTCCACTGTAGGCGTTGCCATGTGTGCCCCTGTGGAGCAAGCTGAAAAGCTGTTGTTATCCAGCTGGGGTTTACCTAAGCCTGTCCTGGAGCGCTACCAGAAACACGGAGTGTCGCACATGTTTGAATGGCAGGCCCAGTGCCTCACTGTCGGACAGGTGCTGCAGGGCCGTAACCTGGTCTACTCTGGTAAGCAACTGGAACGATTCAAGTGCGACTCTATAATAACTTTGGACCCTAAAGTCACAGTTATCTCACTTTCACTGTTTTATTCCTCCGTCAGCCCCCACTAGTGCGGGGAAAACCCTGGTGTCAGAGCTACTGATGTTGAAGCGCGTGTTGGAGACCAAAAGAAAAGCTCTCTTCATTCTGCCATTTGTCTCAGTGGCCAAGGAGAAGATGCACTACCTTCAGGTGAGGGAGAGATGGATGGATGGACCCCGTGTCTGTCTATGTATATCTGTATATGACTGACTTGTATCACTGTCCCTGCAGAGTGTATTTGAAGAGGCAGGAGTTCGCGTGGAGGGATATATGGGCAGCACCTCGGCTGCAGGAGGGTTCACTGCTCTGGATGTGGCTGTGTGCACAATAGAAAAAGCCAACTCTCTCATTAACAGACTCATCGAAGAAGACAGCGTGGGCCTACTAGGTAATGCACAATGTTTTTATCAACACATCGAATTTTGGTTGTGTGCGGCATACCATTTCACTGTGTGTAATCATTTTGCGTACATAGGTATGGTGGTGGTGGATGAGCTGCATATGGTTGGTGATTCTGGAAGAGGATACCTACTGGAACTGCTCTTGACCAAAATCCGCTACATCGCCCAGAAGCAGAACACCACAGGGTCGGTTTGTCCGTCTACCTTTTGTCTTTGTGTCACAGAGCGTACTGACATGCAGCGTTCAAAAGTCTTATTCTGCTGCTGCATGTGTGTTTTCTGTGTCTCTTTACACAGGTCCCTTTCCGAGGGTGTGCAGATAATAGGTATGAGCGCCACCTTGCCTAACCTCTCCCTCCTGGCTGGCTGGCTGGGCGCGGAGCTCTACCAGACAGACTACAGACCCGTACCCCTGCAGGAGCATCTCAAGGTGGGCAGCAACATCTACGACAACAGCCTCTCCCTGGTTCGGAAGTTCACACCTGCGCTCCATGTTAAGGTAACTGAGATGATGGGTATTGTCCAGAGATTATCTAATGCTTTAATATATCATGAGTGATATATACTGTGTCATCACGAGTGATATGTAATCACAATCATCGCTGTGTGTGTGTGTGTGTGTGTGTGTGTGTGTGTGTGTGTGTGCGCACTTACATAAAGGGAGATGATGACCACATCGTGAGCTTGTGTTATGAGACGGTGAGAGACGGCCACTCTGTGCTGCTGTTCTGCCCCTCAAAGAACTGGTGTGAGAAACTAGCAGACGGCATCGCTAGAGAATTCTACAACCTCAGACACACTGGTACTTGATTTCAAATATTATCTTAAAATCGGTTACTGTTAGCACATTTCCCAGAGTGAATTAGAGTGATATTGCAGCTTATTAACTGTAGGGAATTTGTCATGAGATATTAGAATGGTTCTTTGGCCTGAGAGTCATTTTGGAACCAGATTGCAATGCTAATATAATGTAATCTTGCCTGGTAATTGCCACCAAAACAATATCAACATTTTCATTTATACAAAATGGGAAGGATTTTGACCAAAATATGAAAGCTGTTACAGTTGCCCCTCTAATTTCTATTCATTAAGCATATTATTCTTTTAGTAGTGACATTTTTCTGATATACTGTATGTGTGGCTATTACCAGAGAACCAAAATATGCATGCCATTTTCAACAGATTCTTGTGTAACATGAAAAAGTAACAGAAATCATCCGTTAAGTCCTGATTCTGGCCTCATCCTTTTAGAACGTCAGGGCGAAGCGGATCCCCGGGCGGTGTGTCTGGATCAGGAGGGACTAGTGGATGTGATAGCCCAGTTGAGACGCACCCCGGCCGGGCTGGACCCCATCCTGCAGCGCACTGTGCCGTGGGGGGTGGCCTTCCACCACGCTGGTGAACACACCCATACAATCCTTTAATCACAACAACCTGAGTGCTGAACGGTACGGCTTTGTATCCCAGTGTGCTCTCCGGGTGAAGCTTGTCTCTCTCGTGTCGTCTCTCTAGGCCTGACATTTGACGAGCGGGACGTGTTGGAGGGAGCTTTCCGGCAGGGCATGGTCAGGGTGCTGGCCGCCACCTCCACCCTCTCCTCGGGGGTTAACCTCCCGGCCCGCAGGGTCATCATTCGAACCCCTACGTTCAATGGACACCTGCTGGACCCGCTCACGTACAAACAGATGTCTGGACGAGCAGGAAGAAAGGGAGTGGACACTACAGGCAAGGAGGGAGGAGAGGGAATTATTCTGTTCTGTTCTAATGCATTGAGTACATATTAATTGAAGGGTGAGTTAAAAAATCTGCACTCTCTCCTTTTGTCTCACATGTGATTTTGTTCTTCCTCTGTCAGGGGAAAGTGTGCTGGTGTGTAAGGAGGCAGAGCGTCAGAAAGGTATTAGTCTCCTTCAGGGTGCTCTTCAGCCAATCAGCAGCTGCCTGGTGAAAAGGGAGGGAGAAGGCGTCACCACTAGCATGCTGCGAGCCATCTTGGAGGTATGATAGCCCTTTACCATTGACCTCTAGTTATTCACATTTGCTAACCTAACCTGGCACCCAGGGAAATAACTAATACCTCCATGAAGAGCAGCTGCCTCACACTTTTGAGGTCATTGATTTGTGGTCAGGTTAGTTTACCTCAAAGTGACTAAACCAGTTGCCGTCCCATGAACTCAACATGTGTTTTCTTCCATTTCACATCCCTAATACACAGATCATTGTTGGAGGCGTAGCCAGCACGCCACAGGATGTGAGGTTGTATGCTTCGTGCACACTGTTGGCCACCAGCATGAAATGTGACCACAGCCCATCTAAGGGTGGTGTGAAGACGGGGTCAGACGCAGAGACCAACAAAGGGGCCATCGAGGCCTGTGTTGAATGGTTGATGGAGAATGAATTCATCAGTATCCAGAAAGATGGACAAGGTACTGCCGCTTGTGTTTCTTGTCTTATATCTTCCGCAGTCATTCCTTATATGATATCAGCGACATAAAAAATACAGTAACATATTTTACATTTATTTTACAAGTGTTTTTACAATTCAGCAAGTAAATTGCTGGTGAAAGAAAGCAAAAACAATGTAAGACAAAACGATACAAGCAAAATGTCCATAATCATTCATTTTTTTCTCTAGTTTTGCCTGAGAATAGGCTACGTCTTTTTATCAAAAATACAAATATATGCAGTTTAGAGCCAAAAGATTAAGCTTTAAACCACTTTGCCATTACAGTAAGCATTGTATATCCCCTCCTGTCTCATATCCAGAGGAGCGGTACTGTCCTACCCATCTCGGAGCTGCCACCCTCTCCTCCTCCCTCTCCCCTCCTGAGGCTCTGGGAATATTCGCAGATCTCCAGCGGGCCATGAAGGGCTTTGTACTGGAAAACGACTTGCACACTCTCTATCTGGTATACACACACATACTGTATCTTGTATTACTATATGTGTGAAGAGTTTTTGTTGACATCCCCTAACCTCGACCAAATTGTAATTCTAACCCTAAATTTGAATGGCTCCATTTCAAAGTGAGGAGCAACCAAAGCGTCCTCACTTCACCAGCCCTCACAAGCGTAGTAATACAAGTATACTCAGTGTTGTGTCCCAACTCTCCACAGATCACCCCAGTGTACGCGGAGTGGACCACAATAGATTGGTACCAGTTCTTCTGTCTGTGGGAGCAGCTCTCATCATCTATGAAGAGAGTAGCAGAGCTGGTGGGCGTCCAGGAAGGATTTCTCGCACGGTCCGTCAGCGGCAAACTTGTCGCCAAGACTGAAAAGCAGCGTAGACAGATGGCTATTCATAAACGGTACTGCACATATTTATATAAATCACACACACTATACATTTATAAAACATAGTATTGGCTCATAGTCCATTACATGTAACTTTCTATCATTGACAATTCATTAAGTAATGCAAAAGAAAGACCCAAAAATGAACCTCGCTTGTCTTAGAAGTGAAACAACTGATAAATAGTTATTTCGATCAGATGGTACCTTTTTGCCCTTCACATCTCCTCTTCATTATCTCTTCACAGGTTCTTCACCACTCTTGTACTGCAGGACCTGGTGAATGAGGTGCCTTTAGGAACGGTAGCATCCAAATACAACTGCAGTCGTGGGCAGTTACAGTCTCTTCAGCAGTCTGCTTCTACATACGCAGGTACATGCTCAAGAGTGCTTGGGTGTGAATTTGGGTGCACAGAGCACATCAGGGTGTCCTTGGCCGAGACAGCACATAGCACATTGCACTCTAGAGAGTTTCTCTGGGGAAAAAACCCTGTAGCCTACTTCTGAACTGTTTATATTGTTTACTGTTCAACAAGAGTACGGCAAAGCCAAGTTGGCAGGCTATACTGGAATGCTGTATACATAGGCAGCCATTCCTATCTTGAGCTGTATATAGCCTGTCTGTATACTGTATCTATCACAAATATGCACAAATGAGTACCTGCATATGTGCACCAGTATTCTTAATTTCCCCTAATTATGAGTGTGATTTTGAGTGTGTGTAAATATGAGTTCTGATTGTGTGAGTGTCAGTTTGAATAGGAGTGTTAGTTTGAGAGTGTTTATGTTTGTCAGTTTGTGTCTGTGTGTGTGTGTGTGTGTTCCATGTGATGTTCCAAGTCAAACATGACTCAAAAAGTTTATCTGGGTTTGAACCTGTGTCAGCCATAATAACAATATTTTTTCAGTTTTTCAGTTCTAAAATGCTTTACTTAGGATTAGGTAATGTAAATATAAAAAGGAGATAACAAAATAGTAAAATTAAAGAGTAATGGAACCAAAGTAAGAACATAAAAGCAACACATAAAAAGGTAGGTCAAGAACAATTACTAAAAGATCATTACTCAAAAGCAAGTCTACAAAAGTAAATTTTATGAGGTGATTTAATGACTGTAATTCACATACACAGTTGTGCAGCTAACAGACCTCGGGTTACACACTCTCTCTGCCATCCGATAGGTATGGTAACAGTGTTCTGTAAGCGTCTGGGCTGGCACGCCATGGAGCTGCTGCTGTCCCAGTACCAGACCAGGCTGAGCTTTGGAGTCCAGAGGGAGCTGGTGGACCTGGTCAGGGTGTCTCTGCTGAACGCGACGCGAGCCAGAGCGCTCTACGCACAAGGCCTCTGCACTGTCGCCGAACTAGCCAGGGCCACTGTGTCTGAGGTGGAGAAAGCCCTGAGGAAAGCTGTTCCGTTTAAGAGGTAGGCCTGTGTGTGTGTGTGTGTGTGTGTGTGTGTGTCTGTAAGAGAGAGAGAGGCATATTAGGAGAACGATAACAAGGAATGTCCCATATCAAGAGAATAGCTGTTGCGAATCAGCAGCTGAGGGAAGCATATAGCACAGCAGTTAATGCCTCTAACGTAAGTCTTGGTTTGTTTCCACAATCAGCTTACACACAATAACAAGACATTGCTTCCTCTGATGAAAAAAGAAGTTGTAATTGAACACTCCGCCCTTTATCCCACTTAGAATAAAACGTATATCAAGAGGAAAGTCACGGACGGCGCCATCTGTTTTGGATTTTTTAAACTTCTTTATGCACAACTAATCAGCTGATCATCCATATCAAATCCCACCCATCCCCTATAAACATGCATCAAACCTTTAATTTGGAAAAAGTCATGGAGGTAGAAACAAACCAGAAGCCTTAAGTATTAGCATGCAAAAGCCCAGGGTAAGCCCCACTAGAGCCCAGGCTTGCGAATGTGCAACTGTTAAGCACTGGCCCACCGCATTACACCCGCCTTGAGCATGACCGCGGACAAGAAGCTAATGGTGTACTGTCTGTCTTCCTCAGCTCCAAACGTGCCGTGGATGAGAGTGAGGTGGAGGCGGCTGAGAGGCGGAGCCTGCGCTGTGTCTGGGTCAGCGGAGGGCGGGCCCTGACGGAACAGGAGGCAGCCAGTGAGATAGTGTCTGAAGCAAGGCTCCTCCTGCAGGACGACCTGGCCCAGTTAGGAGTCCAGTGGGACCCGGGGACGCTCCCTCCTGGGGCCCCCGCCACCAACATCCCCGACTCAGACTCTGGCTCAGACACCTCATCCAGCTCACCTAAAGGCTCACATGAAACACAGAGACACAACTCCAGAAACCAGCAAGAGGGAGACAGGTTCAAGAAAAGCAAGAGTAGAGATGCTGACAGGCATAGAGAGGAGATTAAGGAAGAAAGTAAAAGTGATAAAGGACTGGTTGACAGGGGAAAGGGGAGAAAAGGCAGGCAGGAAGAAGAAGCCAAGATGGAGCAAGGGAAGAGCGAGCTTGAAGGGAGGGAAGTAAAGAGGAAAGTGGAGGAGCAACTGAAGGAAGACAGCGGCGGGACAGAAAGAAGACGATCAGGTAGCGAAGGGCCAGCTGAGAGAGAGACAGAAGCAAAGCTGACAGAGGAGAGAAATCAAAAAATGGTCACGGCAAATGATACAGAAAATCCGGATGAGCAAAGAGGAACAGAGAAGCTTCAGAGGTTAGAACAAGGAGGGGAGGAGAGCAAAAAAGCAGAGCAGGAAGAGGGGAAGACAAGTGAAGCGGTAGTCTCAGCCGGACCAGAGGGTCACGAAGCAAATCGTTCTGTTCCTGAAAGGAGCCTGACACAGGAATTAGCTGAAATAGTATCCAGCCCCCTGCCTCAACCCCCGCCACTTCCTCAACCGTCCCCTTCCCCCATGCCTCCTCCTCGGTTCAGAGCCCCAACATCCCGGGCAGAGGAACCACACTGCGCTTCCACAAGGACATTAAAAGGGGATGGTAGCAGAGGGCCTGGTGCGTCACCTGTGCAGCCAGGTAGACTGAGGCACTCCAGAGCCCTCAGCAGAGTGCTCCACTCCATACAAACTGACAAAAGCATGCCAGAAAAGGTAGAGACTGCGCAGACATCAAACTCTTTAAATCCCACAGTAGTTGCCCCGGCCCAAAACTCAGCCCCTGCTACTTTTCCTGCTCCTGCTCCTGTCCCTGCGCAAGAAACTCTTCCCGCCTTGCCTCGTCCCCAAAACGCATACACATCTCAACCCATCTCTCCTGCCCCGGCTCCCTCTTTCTCTCCTGAGGCCAAGCGAAGGAGGATAGAGGGGCGCGAGGCGGATAAGTTTTCATCCCCCGAGCTGTACGAAGGAGACGAGAGAGACGAAGAGGTTGAGGGAGATGCTAAAGAGGAAGAGGAAGGCTTTGGTGACAGCTTTGAATTGGACACTCAGACAGAAAGAATCATTGTTCAGCAGACGTACAAACACAGAGACGGGAGTGAAGCGGGTACGGGTGAGCAGGGGGAGACGGAGCAGGTAAGAGAGGAGGAAATGGAAGAAGCAGATGTAGAGCTGGGGGAGAACACACATGGGGGAAGAAACGGGCCTGGCGCCCGCGTCTCCCCCGACAACACATGTCCCGGATTCAATATTTCTCTCACAGACAGCCAGATGGAGCTTATCCTGGACACCAGCCACCAGGTGAGCGACCAAGTGACACACACAACTGAACACATGGTTTTCTGAATGGCTTATGATGCCTTGCTCAAAGAATGTGGCTGCATACAATAGTAATCAAAAGTTTGTAGTTGATTGTAGATTGCAGAAAGAGCGCATTGTGTATTGATTTCAAACATTGAATGTATTCATATATTCTGATTCTTCAAATTCAAAGGCTGTAATCTTGTTTTCCCAGATCTCTCCTAGACCCGGTGGTGGTGGTGACATGGATGAAGATAAAGAGGAAGAAGGTGATGATGATGAGGCCCTCTGTGCCAATCAGGCTGCTTCAGAGAGTCTTAACAGAAGCAGCAGCTTCCTGTTTGATAGCCTGTATGACAGCTCTCTGCTGGCTGGTCTGAGCCCAGACCAGGACTCTGACCAATCAGAGGAAGAGGAATCGGTTAGCCAGGAGATCGGAGACAATTGCCACCTTCCGTCAACCCAAGAGCGACGGCGCAGTGAGCTTCTAGCCAACCAGGAGGCAGAACAGCAGGAGGCTATCCAATGGGGCGAGTCTTCCTTCAACTTATCAGAATGGGGTGACTCTCTCTTGGTGGGTGAGCACTTCTTGGAGAGGCGGAGCTTGCTCAGACATGCAGAGAGAACACAAAAAGAACAAGATCCCCGCCATGGTGAAGCTCAGCAACCCAACACAGACCATGTTCTGACAGAGCAACAAGTATCAAACTCACAACCTAAGCCTGCTCAGGCAGAGCTATCAAAACCTGACCACATCATTACTCAAAAGCAGCACAAGGACACAGCCAGCAATAATCAAGGCCATACAAACAAAGTTAAACAGTACACTAAAGCACCAAACAACAAACCAGTAAGCTTAGAGGAGGGAGGGAAAAGCACAGAGAGAGGAGGCGAGAGAGCAATGAGGATAAATGAAGAGGGCGAAAATGGGCAAGAGGCAGAGAAGGCAAGAAAGGAAGAGAGGGGAAAAAAAGACGATTTGTCTGATAATGCTGTGTTCAAACATCCAAATGTCCAAAACGCATCCGAAAGCCCTCTTAACTGCAGCCCTGGACTGCAAGACATCTTTGACCGCTGGCCTAGTATGTCTGACCAGCCCTCACAACACTTTACGACGGGCCTCACAGGCACTCGCGCACACACTGCTGCTGGAAACAAAGTGGATGTTCCAGAAATACCTCCGCCCTCGATGCAGGTGGACGGAAAGAGGGCAAGGCTGAATAGGCAGTCTGCTGCCGGTGATTCCCAAGAGAAACAACCCTCAGGACGAGAGACTGAGGACGATACCAGCCGAGAGAGAGCAGGGGAGAGGCCGGGCTCTGCCGGTGACCTTATTCCCCCGACTCAGGAAACGGCACCTGTCACGCCCAGAGTAAAGCTGACCACCTCCTCCGTCCAGTCGCCTCTCACTGCCCAGCCGCGCAACCAGTCGACTCCCTCGACCCTCCTCCCAGGACAACCAGCAGCCCCAAAATGTCCTAAATCCTGCCCACAACCCAGTAATCATCTCACACCTGCTCACCTCTCAGAGGCTATTTCTGACGATGAGCAGCCTAAATCTGCATCAGATCTCAAGCACAAACGCCAGCTGGGACAGGAACCAAAGACTCTACCGGAGCCTGGGCCACACTCCACAGCAAACCCAAACTCTGTTCCACACTCGCACACCCAAACCAAACCCCTGCTGCACACTGGCCCGAACCCCAGTCGTCCCCGAGATCGCGCCCCTCCACTCTCACCCGAGCCGCAGCCTCGCTCTGATTTGGACTCGCCCCCGACCGATGAAGGCTTCACCCTTCAGCTGTCCCAGAATGCATCGCTCTGTCCCAGCAACTCTGGGACCTTCTCCATCATAGACGTGGCAAGTGACCGGCGCCTCTTCCACACTTTCATAAATGAGTGGAAAACAAAAGGGCGGTACTCCCTGGCTTTGGCCTGCGAGAGGCGGGAACACACACAGCAGCTTGAGGGAGGAATAGGAGAGAAACACAAGAGAGGTAAATAACACGTGTACAAATGTGCTCAAGTGGCATCAACTTACCATAAAATGTGAGATAAATTGATGCTGAACATGAACCCCTAGTCTGTCAACATCTATCATACAGTTTAATTATGCTGCAGATAGGTCACCATCTTTCTCTTTGCATTCGAGTTTTGCCTTATTAACCGCAAACATGTAACAGGTCAAATAACTATTATACCTCAAACAGCATGAGCATAGTTTATACTGAATGCAGTCTCCTCATTCATGTGTTTTCTGTGCAGTGTCAGCAGCTCATCAGACGCCCCACAGGGCTGATGGCTTTCCGGTGAGGGGAAGTGACGGACTGGTGCTGATTGGACTGTCTGTCTGCTGGGGAGCCAGAGATGCATACTACATATCACTGCAACAAGAGCAGAGCGCAGGTATGGACACACACACACACACACACACACGCACGCCAAGCATAAACAAACACACCCCAAAAGTGCTCCCTTCGTTCAGCCTGTCCGTTACCCCACAGGTTTGAGCTCCAGTCTGGCCCCTCCTCCGCTGGATGCTGATTTGCCAGTGAGTGAGAGGCTGGGGCAGGTGAAGGCCTGTCTAAGCAGGCCATTGGTTGGTCAAGCAGGGGGCGTGGTTGTCACCTATGACATCATTCAGGTGTACAAGACGCTTGTACTGAGCTGTGGCATCAGCTTGGAGGGAAGCTGTGAAGACCCCAAGGTGAGAGCACAGATAAATAACGACATGCAGATATACAGACCCGGCTCCTCTTTCTGTGTCCGGTCCTGCAGCAACGTGCCTGTGTGTTTTGAATGCGTACCATAGGTGGCATGCTGGCTGGTGGACCCGGGCAGCGAGGAGAGAACTGTAGCCAACATGGTGACGGTCTACTGTCCTGAAGAACTGCCTCTGCTGGAGGGACTTGGGAATGCGCACGCACACTGCCCCCGTGTTCGGGCGGCTACCAAGAGTGTGCTAGTTCACGCCACCATGAACCATCTCACTGTCCTGCTGGAGAAAGATGGAATGCTCGGTATAGGACGCATCCTAACACAGACATGCATACATTATTTCAGCAGTGGCGGGAACTGTGTTGATCTTAATACTGTCGTGTGCATGTGTCAGATTTGTTCAGGCGCACGGAGATGCCCTCCCAGATGTGTCTGGCTCTGTTGGAGTTGAACGGAATGGGATTCAGCGTTGACGAGTCTGAGAGACAGAAGCATGTGATGCAAGCCAAACTCACGGCCTTGGAGTCCCAGGCTTACAACCTGGCGGGACACGGCTTCTCCCTCACCAGCATCGACGACATAGCACAGGTCTGACACCTCTCTTCTCTCTCCCAGCTCCCTGACTGCAGTACTAGATACAGAGTTCCCACACTCACATCAAATTCAAGGACTTTTCAATCACTTTCAAGGTCCTGTTTGGTGAAATTCAAGGACTCAAAATTGGGATGTTTTGGGGTAAGACATGAATTACTCAGAATTAGACATCATATAGACTCATTTTTTACTCCTGTTCTTGTCAATTCAAGAAACCCTGATGAAATCTGTAATTTTAAAACTGCAGATCTCAGACCTCAGGATGGGAGGTGTAGATCCACAGAGCTGAGGCATACTGATGAATTTGGGTGCTATATTTGAATTTAAAAATCAAGAACTTTCAAGCCCATCCATTCATTTTCCAAAACTTTTAAGGCCTTATTTTATTTTTCTCAAATCCACAAACTTTCAAGGCCTGTGGGAACCCAGTAGATAACAGTATTTGGGCATTTAGCTGACGCTCTTATTCAGAGCAACTTACAATAAGTGCAACTGCACAGAATGTCTTTCAAGCAAAAATAGAAGGGACAATAAAGCAAAGCAAGCGCTTCTAAAGGGTTAGGAGGAGATGACAATATGTAACCTGACAAGATGTGTAGATACCACAAATCTACAAACCTGTGTGTGTGTGTATGTGTGCGCGTGTATGCTGTAGGTGCTATTCTTGGAGCTCCACCTGCCTCCCAACGGTGACGTGAGCGGACCGAAAAATAAGAAGACCTTGGGCTACACCAGGAGAGGAGGTGGAAAAATTCGGCTTGGAAAGCAGTTCAGCACTACCAAGGTGAAACCGCTTCTTACCATACACAAAGTTCTTGATCCTGCCACGAACTACAGTGAAATCCTTATACTGTTGTTATGCCATTAGGGCTGATGGGTAGCCTTTGTCTCGAGGCAGTAGGTGGAAGGTTTACACTGAATTATGAATCACTGAAACATGTTTAAACTGAATTGCAATGATGTCATCAGGATGTTCTGGAGAAGCTCCGCCCTCTGCACCCGCTGCCAGGCGTGATTCTGGAGTGGAGGCGGATCACCAACGCCATGACTAAAGTGGTGTTCCCCCTGCAGAGAGAGAAGCAGCACCACCCGTCACTGGCCATGGACAGAATACATCCCATCGCCCAGACGCACACCGCCACAGGTACCCAACACACACACACACACACACACACACACAGACATTACTGCATGGAGAGACATCTAAATATCATTGCAATTTTCATACTATGCAGTACGCCTCATATAATTTTTTTATTTACCTGTAAAGCATGCAGTCACCCAGCCCATTCTGTTGTCAGGTAGAGTGAGCTTCACAGAGCCCAACATCCAGAACGTCCCCAAAGACTTTGAGATTTCCATGCCCACGGTGGTGGGGGAGAGTCCACCTTCACAAGATGGCCGCCACACTGCCACCAAGCCGGGGTAGGTCAACGCTTCTTTGGATGGAACCGATCGCATAGGAGGACAGGGTTGGGGTTTTGGAATTGAATTGGAATTTCAGGAAGTTGAATTTAATTCAATGAAATTCTGTGAAATTTCATGTTTTATTTTTTGTTTTTTCTTACCACATATGAGATTACACGTAGTGTTATATCAGTACTGAATATCATAAATATGTATGTAGTTATTTGATGCATAACATGTAATTGTAATACATACATTATGATTGAATGTATGTGATTTGTTTAACTGTCTTTTATTTGATTCATAATGTTGAGACAACCTCTCTTAGAAGTGGAATTTAATGGAATTTATTTCTGTTTCTTGTCATACCAATTCAATTCCAATTCTGTTTCCTTAGAGCTGGGTGCAATTCCAACTCCAATTCCAACTCCAGGAATTGAATTGGAATTGACCATGCATTCTCCATTCAATTCATGAATGGCCCCGACCCTGACCCCCAGGTGTCCTTGAGGGGGTTCCAGGGTGTCCTCAGCAAAATGAGACATAATTTAATTTCAATATAATTTAATTCACTAGAAATTATCCCAGTTATAGAATGTATAAGAAGGCTGTTTTAATCATAGGTTTCACTGTGGTTACACTGGTTGAGACCCAAATTAAGTAAATTTAGTTTCACCTTTGACACTCAGGCTCATTAAAGCATGCTTACTCTTCTTACATGGGGACCTGCAGGCCATTTTGGATTCCACCCAATAGCTTTAGAAACACTGTGTTTACGTGCACATAAATATTCCAATATTATCTGGGATATTCTGTAGTATTCTGTTTTTGAGTAAACTACATCTCGTTTACAATAATCTGGATAAGATCATATTTTGATTATGAGAGAGGTTAATATATCAAGGATAATATATGCAGTGTGCTGATGTTAGCTTGAATACTGAGGCATCTATACACCTTATTCCCTTTACTGTTAGTGGTGTGTCTAATTTCTGCCTCCATGGTAATATTCATAATTGTCTGTTTACTCATTTGTACAGGGATAGAAGATATGAAGATGTATGCAAACACTACAAATACAAATTCCCTTCAATTTAAATATTGCTGTTCCATAAGGGAAATTTGCTTTTCAGACAGGGTTTTAAAACATATCATATACTATACTGTACATACAAGTGCCAATTAATAAGGCCAATAGGAGTCAATGGGTCTATACAGTGCAAAAAAGTTCATTAGTGCACAGTGTGCAAGCTGCTGTGTGTGTGAATGTATTCGATTCCATCAGTTTTCTGTTGACAGCTGAATTGACAGCTTTTCAAGCTGACAGTGGAATTGATAGGCAAACTGATCACTGGGAAAGCTAAAATGGGATAGTTAGTTTCTAATTCTTTTGTCACAGCAGGAGGCGGCGCTCTGTGGTGCCTGCAGGTCCAGCCGGCAGTCCAGAAAGAGGCCCGGCCTTCTCCGTCAGCATGAGACATGCTTTCATACCGTTTTCAGGTTCTTAATTTAGTTGCTCGCCTTTATGCATGCAAGTGTGTTTGTCTCAAACTGTTCTACATTAGCCTTGTCTTCCCCTGCTCTGACCCTCTCCTCCCCTGTGCTGTAGGTGGGATGATATTAGCAGCTGATTATTCCCAGTTGGAGCTGCGAGTGTTGGCTCACCTCTCCAAGGATCAGCGCCTCCTGCAGGTCAGAGGCTTCGACAAACACACTGGAAACGTATAAATGATTTCAGCTCAATAAACTAATAAAGAAATGGTGAAACTTGTGTGTGCGGCAGGTGCTGAACGGAGGAGCCGACGTGTTCCGCTGCATCGCCGCTGAGTGGAAGAACATCGACACAGAGACTGTGAGCGACAGCCTCAGACAACAGGCAAAACAGGTAGAACTAGGACGGAAAGAGACAATAACATGGACATGCATGCATTCTCATTGGTAAAACTAGTTATTCTACATGATCTGCACCCAGCTAACCTGACGTGTGTGTGTCTTTGTGTGTGCAGATTTGCTATGGCATTATCTACGGGATGGGAGCCAAGTCTTTGGGGGAGCAAATGGGGGTAGAGGAGAACGACGCGGCCTGCTACATAGAGAGCTTCAAGGCCAGATACAGAGGTGCACACTGCTGTTTGATCTATTATTCATTTGTCCTACTCATTACTTCCTGGTCCCTGGTAGATTACTGTTTGTTTGCGTGCATGTGTGTGGGGGTGGCAGTATTTCCATATTCTCTAGAATCCCAGCTAAACAAGAAGTACATTAGTTTATAATAGTTGATAACAGTTCTGTGAAATTTTTCAGTTTGTTGACATTTTTCTTGCCACATGGGATGACATCTCAAAATTGTGAATATATCAACTTCCCAAAAGAGTGCTTCCACAATACTTGAAACAGAAATACTTGAAACCATTGAATTAGTGCTCATTCAAGATCGATTAACTTCTATTTTGCCACTCAGAAACATCCAAGTCATGTCCTGTTTCAGGGATCCATGCTTTCCTTAGAGAGACAGTGAAGAGCTGCGTGAAGAAAGGCTACGTTCAGACTCTGCTGGGCCGCAGGAGATACCTGCCAGGCATCACTAACACCAACACACACGCCAGAGCACATGTAAGTGTGCTTGTCCATCATCGCTTGTCAGAATTTCTATGTAACGTTACGTGTGTGTGTGTGTGGTGTCAAAACCCTCGCATGATTTTTCATTCCATTTCTCAGGCGGAGCGGCAGGCGGTGAACACAACTGTGCAGGGTTCGGCAGCCGACATCGTTAAACTCGCCACCGTCAACATCCAGAAACGACTACGACAAACCTACCCCGCAGCTCCACTGTCACACCAGCACACACACCCAGGTGAAACACACAGAGCTTCACCTTCTGTCCCGAATTCAGTTACCCGCTTTTATCATTTCAACGCATGCGTCATCATTCATGTCCAATTATGTCTGGCCTGCACCACACAGTCGGCCGTCACCGCAGGGTCGGGACGTCTCATCTGAGAGGAGCCTACTTTGTCCTGCAGCTGCACGACGAGCTGATCTACGAAACCACAGAGGAAGACCTCATACAGGTGTGAGAAGTATTCCCTGGAACTGATAGTATAATGTTGATTAGATCTTTAAAGGTACAATGTGAAAGACTTGATTAGGACTTTAGAGAAACCGATGAATGCTCGAAGGGAAAATCCACCCAACACAGAATCCCCTTTTGTTATTTCTATGCCCACAGACAGGTTAGTCATAATTTAAGTACATAAGTCTCTCCTAAAGCTAAAAACTAGAGAGCCATGACAGTGTGTGGTGTTATTCTGTGAGTTTCTCAATTAACAATGAAGCCGACACCAAATGTGTGCAATAATTGATTGAGCTGTGCAAGATCATAGGCATAACAAAGTGATTTTTTTTAGGATGGATTTTCCCTTTAAGCTGTCAAACTTAGACAAAGCAATGCACAGGGTCTTCCCTACATATTCTGAAGTGGGGAAACAGGGCAACTGTTTGGAAAAGACTGAATATATTCATCACTTTTTCTGTCTATCCCTCTCTGTCAGGTTGCTCAGATAGTCAAGCGGGAGATGGAGTCGGCAGTTAAGCTGTATGTAAAGCTAAAGGCCAAAGTCAAGGTGGGACCCAGCTGGGGAAACATGCAGGACATAGATATATAACTTTCTGCATTCTTGCATGTTTTATATTTGAGACAGAAATTAAATACCTTGCGGTTATTGCATGAGATCCAGAAAATAATGTAAATAGAAATAATTGTTTTACAGTGAATGCAAATATGAATTCCTCAACACTAAAGTTAATATTTTTTTTAACCACTACATTGAATGTAATGAAAAGATGAAATAAGCATACAGTCATATACTGTGATTGCACTATGAGCTGTGAATGAGTTTAATATGGGTACGGGTTTTATTTATACTTCAGTTCCCCAGTGTACATTATTATCAAAAATAAATTATTTTTGTAAAAGAAATTTACAATTTTAATGTGCTATGATTCTCCTGTCAAAAGATTGTATTGTGTATGATAATATGCCATGTCAATAAATTAAAATCTGAGTTGGGTCTGTGCTCTTTTTTTTTTTTTTTTTTGACAGCTGTCTTGGGTTTTGTAAGCTTTTGATGTTTTTAAACAAGGAGTCACAGCAGCTTTGGTCTTGAGGACATCCTGAAAACTCACATTTTATTGGACCATTGGTTGAGTTGTCTGTCACAACAAGAACATACATCATTATCATCGTCACACTCGTATAATTACACTGCTTTTTTTTAAATTTTTTTATTACATTTATGACATCATTCATTGCGCAAGAACTATTGTCAGTATGATAGACATTTTTTGTGCAAAACAAAATTGGCCAGCTCTGGTTTTCAGGGAAGGAATAAATGTGGTAGAGGAAGAATTGTGTGCGCCTTCAGTCAGAATTGTCTGGCTACAGACCAGAAGCTCAATTTTAAGACAAGGATGAGAATCTTTTAGCCAGAGGACTCTACCTTCAATAACCTCAATACAACTAGGTGACTTTTTCCATTTGATCTGAGCCCCGATATAATCCAATGAAGAAAACGATCTCAACACTAAGACCCTTTTGGGAACCTTTAACCTAAACAAATGAGGGGGCGATTTAGACCACTGGATAAGCACCCGGGGTTGTTGATTAACAATTAACCAGTGCACCATGACTCAATCAACAGAGCTCATCAACACAGGCTCAGTTTGACACTAAAAAAACAATATGGTGACAAAAATGACTAACAAGTAAATAAATACATGTCATGGACAAACATCCATAAACAAAGTCAACAAATAAACTGTGAACAGCAAAGACTTTTTTTAAAAAGGTTTTTAAAACAATAGGAGTGTGATCCCGGTTGCTGCTACAGATGCTTCATGTCTGTCAACACAAAGGCATTTTCTGTGGAGCAGCCATTGAACCCATGCCATCACTCAGTCTACTAAAGTACATTTCTATTGTTTACCCAAACATGATAACTGATTCCTTTCCAGCCATTGCCTAAATGTTTAACAACATAGGTAAGACTACCAGCTAGGTGTAGCTGTTGGTCTTGCCTATAGTGTTAAATGTTTGGGTAATAACCAGCTCCTGTGGTAAAAATATGGTTTTATGAGGCAGTCAAAGTGCTCATAAAGAGCACAATCGTGCAGACACAATGATAATCAGTATCTTTGGTGGTTCTGCCATCGTCCACTAACCTGTTGCACCTCTAAAATGTGCAACAAATGTTGGCTTGACCTGTTTCTAAGAGGCGAGACACCCAACAGCTGGCATATTCTGTGGCCGCCAGTGGGAGGACTTTGAGGAGGAAAGGAGGCTCCTGTTGATGTGACACCTGCCAACTAGAAATCCACTTTATTTATTGCTCCAACTCTCCTAACCCCCCCTCCCCCCATTGAGTCCCTTCTTTAAGGGCTTTCCAAATTTAAAAAAAAAAAAAGAAAGAAAAAAAAATGGGTCTGTGTGTTAGGGGATTATGCAGGTTTCTGTAAACATAGTTTTTAGTCAGAGACTCACTGCCACAAACAGAACAAGGTTATTAATCAATTAAGGCATTTAACACAGGCAGAGCTGTGCATTTCACCAGAGTAGAAAACTGAACAGAGAGAAAATATGTACACAGTTAAGTGCTACTCGAGCCGCCTCGTGGTCCACTGGCTAGGGCTGAGGCGAGAACAACTGGGACCAGGACTGGCCTTCCTTGCTCCATGAAGTTATAGAGGGGCTAGTGCTGGGGCCAGGAGCTTTGCCCCTGTCAGACCGCATCGTGAGGAAAAGCTCTTGGCCCTGGCCCAGGTTACTGGGGTACAACAGTATACATGAAAGATGGGAAATAAGGACACAAGAGGTTTGAGGACGATGTTTAGGAAGGTGTCAGGGCGTCTCTCCGTCCGCGTCGCGGCTGAAGTAGTACCTGACGGGGGGGCCGGGGAGGTCCTCGTCTCCGTCCGCCTCCGGAGCGAATGACACCGTCAGATCCACGTAGCGCCGCTCCACTGACGGCTTGATCAGCTTGTGCATCCTGCAGAGAGAGTCGGCGGCAGGGTACAGTTAGGAAGTTCAGTTCGGAAGAGGGATGGAATCATTTCAGAGCGAGTAAGCGAGCAGAATCGGGTCAAAGAGCTTTACAAGAGGAGAAAAGCCAGCTGAGATTTGGGAAGATTTATCTCAAATTAGTCATAGATTTAGGGTAAGAAAGCTCCAATACATGGACACTTAAGAAGAGGGCAGCAGGGTGGCGTAGTGATAAGGGAGACTGTCCATCGACCTGAAGGAACAGGTTTACTCCGCTGTGACAGAAAGCATCCACCCTGCTGAAGTGTCCTTGAGCAAGACACTGAATCTTGTAACTGACCCTGACCTCTGAGGGGAAAAAAGGGAGGAGAAGGAAATCAAGATGTAAGGAAAGTGCTTTATAAATATAGCGCTTACGTCAGTTTGAGTCTCTTGCTGTGTCCAGGCATCACAGGCACATAGAGCATCTTCACACCGTGGACCACCATGATGGGCTCAATCCCATACTTCTCCTGAAATAGAAACAACAGGTCATCAGCAACATGCTGTTTGACAAAGGTATACTACAAAGGAAAGGGAATTACTGTAGGTACAATAATGTGGCAACTGAATCTGACAACTAAGAGGTCTTCATTATAATTTCAATATGTGCCAGCAGTGTTTCTCACCCTCACTGCGCTCATGAAGTCAGAGAGAGTGAAGTCCTCGTGGCCGCAGATCGTCCAGCGGTCCCAGATGGAGAAGTTGATGTCGTCCCTGCGGAGGAGATCATGAAGCAGTCAATACACAGCATTAGAGTGAGAGAGAGTGAGAGTGAGAAACTGTACATATCCCCCTACCTGATGTGTGTCCGTTTGACAGGGGCAGTCTCAGTGAGCACCACCACAGGGATGGCTAGGTTGAAGAAGCAGTTTTTGAAGGATTCAAACCCGTAGCCTCCAACCACCTTAATCAGCTCTAGAGCCACCTGAGTTGGTCGAAAGAATAAGGATAGAAAATTCACCTCCAAGCTTGACATAGGAACCAATTTCAACAATTCAATGGGGGGTTAAAATTCTCAATTAGTAACTTTTACATAAAATAGGTCAAGCCAAACCATCAACATCATATTTTAAAATTTTAAACATGCACGTCGGTACAAAAATCTGCTTTTCTTCAATTTCTGAAAAGTTGACTTCTCAGAAATACTGTTTATAGAGTTTTTGCAGGGCACACGCAATA
Source organism: Centroberyx gerrardi (assembly GCF_048128805.1). NCBI lineage: Eukaryota > Metazoa > Chordata > Actinopteri > Beryciformes > Berycidae > Centroberyx > Centroberyx gerrardi. Next base: position 8,794,347 of record NC_135999.1, on the reverse strand, counting down.
CATAGACACGAGTAATGATGAGTCATGATGCGAATGACTGTTCTCACCAGTCCGGCCACAGCAGCTGTTGCCGTGGCAATAGCGGGGATGATCTTGCCGGCGATGCGTTTGGTCTTGAGGCGGTCGGCGGCCTCGATGGCGTACATCCTGGCTCTGAGAGCAGATGCCGACGCCACAAAATCCATGTGGCCGTTACTGTCATCATCCTTCTCAAACTGCAGTGGGCTCACCTGTAACCTCTCTACAGGATGAACACAAACACACATTTATGACACAGATAGTTCCAGTGTTGTGCCAAAATTTGTATCCCATACAAAATATTTTCCCTGGTGGTGTGCCCTTATTTTGTCCTCGGTGTGTGTTGCTTTGCCTCTGCACAAGGAAATTATCATGGGAGAAATGCCCTTTATAAATGACAAGCAGACTAATTTATAGCCTGACAACTTCCTTGTAGAATCAATGGATGCTAATGGCTTGAGATAATAAGATCACAAACAAGCGTGATCTCCGTTCATTATGAGGCAGCTAGGTAGGTTACGTTCATTCTTTGTAATCCTGTGAAATGTTTTATCGGTTGAGAAGCCAGCAATAGAAAAACAATTCACATCAAATTGAAATGGTGTTGTTTTCTTCCCTGGTGTGAAATCAAGGTGAAAATACACTGCCAGAGGAAACATTTTTTTTTTTAGGAGAAACAAATTTGGGCACAACACTGGTCCTCAGTTCTAATTTGTTGAGACTTGTTCAAAGCCATCGTAAAATATTTGATAATTCAATAACTACATTGCTTGGCGAAGGAGACATTACATTGTTATTTAATTATTAAGAATAAAAGATTAGAATAGAAGATAAAACAAAGAGTTATTTCTATAATTGTTATCTTAAAATTAAACTGTCATCTTGAGTTGCCTGCAGTGTAGAAGTGTTTTAGTGAGTTGTTGTTGTGTTCACATGTACCTGCTGTGACGTTGTTAGCAGCAATGGCCTCCTCCAGCTGTGTGATGGCCTCCCTCTCCTCTTCACTGCTCAGCGACATCTTCATGTGATCGGGCTTCTTAGCCGTCTCATCCGTCTCTATACACTGGAAGGGACAGACAGATAATTAAGAGGTTTAGGACATTAGTCGTGCACCGATGGAAATCACCCATCAACCACCAGATCAATGAATACGCCTACTTTCTCTGACGGCTGGTACTCTGGGATCTTGACATCACAGAGAATCCTGGCCACTGCCTCTTCAGATAGATCCTGAGAGGGAAAAACATCCTGTCAATCCTGGCAGAAGAGTGTGTGTGTGTGTGTGAGTGTGTGTGTGCACGTGGCCTACCTTTTCTGAGTAGGGGATGTTATAAATCCTTCCAACGAGCCGGGCCGTGCTGACAATGAAAGTGAAGTGCCTGATGGGAAAAGGGAGGGTACGGCAAGCTCAGATGTGTTTAAAGGAAAGAGACAGAGTTGCTTACAAAGGGAATATAGGAGAGCATACTCACAAAGAGTCTTTCAAGTCAAATTCAGTGGGTGCTGGAGGTCTTTTTGGTGACTGCCAAAACAAACCTAAGGAACAGGAGAAATAGTTCACAAAGTTCCTTGCCTGTATGCAAACTTGACTGAAGTATTATGAGACCATTTGGTCCCTTTATACGTAGCTGTGTGTGTGAGACAAACTTACTTCCATCTTTTAACCTTGTGTCCAGGGGGAAAGAGTGCAACAGCTGTAGGGCCTGCATGAAGAGAACATCAATAACATGTCACACATATGAACTCACACAAACTCTTCCATATTTGATGAATATGTTGAGGAGGAGAGGGATAATTTATATAATTAATTACCTTTCTCTTGAAATACTTGTCGAATTTCAGGCGGGCAAGAGTAACGCAATGTTCCCATTGGCTAGGCCGCCTGCTCAGCAGCTTAATGACCTGGAAGGCCCCCTCCAGACTTTCCCTCGCCTGCATCCTCTACACACACACACACAAATTATCTTTAAAAGCAGTGTTTTATTGAGTGTAGTATTACACTGCTGGCAGGGATTTACACCAAGGCTATATTTATGAAGTCAAATGCACCAGTTATGTAAACCATTACCTGTAGCACTGCTTCAGCTGAGGAGTGGGTCTGCCAGAACAAGTTGTAGATGGAGGGCTTGTGGACAAATGAACTCTCGAACTACACACACCCAGAGGAAACAGTTCAAAATTAGTACAGTGCATTGACACATACTCTCTAAAATCATGATACTCAACTTGGAACAGGAAAAAACTAATGCTGTGGGACTTTGGGCTGGCAGACCTTGTCCCTGGCCCATTGGATGGTGTGCTCTATGACAGCAGGGAAGGACTTCAGAGTGCAGAATGGGATTTCCTCTTCTGGGGGGTCCCTCTGCAAGGTGATGGGAAAGATATTAGAGTACTGTAGTACAATCCATGTCTATGCAGTAACAGTGATGGGAACGTGATAACACAGGGATTTAAGAACAAGCTAGAGCAAAGACACAGAAAACATGGTCACACAAGCAAACTCCCAGACAGACTCACATGGCTATTGTATGACTCTGTCAGGTTTGGCACAATGATTTCTGTGTGTCCTTTGGTTCCCATGGTGCCAGAGTCCAGGAGAGCTCTCTGATTGGATACACTGCGACTGTGAATTAACCAATTACAGACAGAGCAACAGACAATTTCAGCAGCTAGTCAAATTAGATTAATATCATGAGAATGCTCTCTCCAGGTTTATAATGATGTAACACTAGGCAGTAGCTAGACAGAAACTGTCAAATCTAAATTGCTGGGTCACTCAAAGGAGATCAAATTCAGGTGACTGCATAACCTTCACTGACCTGTGGATGCTAGATCAACAGACAGCTTTACAAAATCCTATCTCATTACAGTGGAGCTAAGAAAGCGCAGGCTCCTCCTCACTGACCTGTCCACATATCTACGGGCCTCCACGTTGTCCAGCGCCGTCACCACTAGTTGCAGGCGGGAGTAGAAGGAGTCGTTGTAGATCCCCTCAGTGGCCGGACACACCTTGTTGAGGTGAGCGTCCACCTGCACATCTGGGTTGATCTCCAGAGTGGCTACAGCTGCTGTGGTGCTCTTAGGTTTCTGAGGCAGAAAAAGGCAGGAAAGAGGTCAAACTTCAGTGTATATTTTTGTGGACCCACTGAACAGTTTTTTTGTTTGTTTAATGACTCTACATTGAACCGTTTACAAACGACTCTTTGTGATCAGATGCACTATAAAAACTCTCACACACAAATAGTCAGGAAGAACACAAAACATCTCCCTGTAGGTGGGATGTAACGAGAAGTTGTCACATGTTCTAGAGTGTGACAGGGGGGAGGTTGGGGAAGTAGGAAGATTAATGGGGAGAGAGAGGGTGGTACAAAAGGAGGATGAGGAGGAGGACATTTGTTCACCTGAATATGATGTGGTCTGAAAAGAAACTGCCGGTTGAGGTTGGACTTTTCTATAAGGTCTGGGTCTGTGATGCACACCTGAGGATAGACAGACACAATGCACAGAGTCTCAGTAAATAAACAACACCGAGCAGCACGACACCATCTAATCAATAACCGCTACATCATGTAGCAAAGTTCAACTGAGGGAGAGAGAGAGAAGAAACACAAAGAGAAAGAGACAAAGAAAGGCAGACAGACACACAGAAATAGATGGAAATATAGACATACACAAAGATATAGTCAAAGAGGAGAGGAAACGACAGACAGACAGACAGACAGACAGACAGACAGACAGACAGGCAGAAACCAGGAAAAAAGGAGGGAAGACATTAAAGACCCCCACCTCTCCTGAGCTCCTGGTCAATCCCACACCGAGCAGGGCGAAGTTTTTCAGCATCTCGCAGCCGATAGCACCGCAGCCCACCTGGGGGAGAAGACATTGCAGAGTGCATTTAGACATCAACAGAGCTCAAAACACAAGACACTTTCAGTTCCCATGTGCTAAGCAACCCTCACCATGAAGACCCTGAGCTTGTGCAGTTCCAGACACATGGATTCGCCGACGCAGGCTCGTAATCCATCGTACCGATCGCCCCTGGGGGAAAACTCCTCAGCAGAAAGAGACTGAAGTGGCTTGACTACCTCGATGGCATCGAGGTAAAACTAGACACAGGAAAGAGAGAGAAGAAGAGGGAAAAAATTAAATAAGAACATCATTGAAATCCTATTACCAAACAGACATCATTAATTGCCATTTCTTGTAGAGATAACATGTAGAAGGGATAGATGCATAAATTCTAAATAAAAAAAAGCTTATATAGCATATTCACATTATGTTGCAGCTGAACATTTTTTGGTAGATTGAACATTCCTTATGCACCGTTATATTGCTTGACAATGAGGCATACTGTTTAAATCTAGGTCCTTCAGAGGCGCGACCTACCCACTGCTGCAGGGGCGCAAACTTCCCCGTGAGCGCCTTGAGAGCCTCCTGACTGGCTAGGCCTCCTACGGCTGCTGCTAACGGAGGGAGGGCTCCTCTCGCTGTCCTGGACAGGCAGTGCACCAACTCAGCATTCACTGGAGCCTGAGAGGTGACAGGGGAGAGAGGGGAATGGATAGAGGGAGACGAGATGTTAGGGCAATGGTGTGTATGCATCGTTAAAATGATCTGTCAGAGAGCATGTAAGATCAAGACAATGAAAGCAAGTGTGACAATGGGGAAAAAAAACTCACTTTGTTCCTGAGCCTCGCGTTTACTTCCTCAGTAAGCTTCAGTAAAACCTCAGCATCCTGTAAACACCTGAAGCATCAAAGAGAAACTGTTCACAGCTGAACGTGTTACATTTCGATGACTCTCTTGTCTCTCACTCACTCACTGACAAACACATCCAGGAGAAATTCTATCCTCATCTATTGCTGAAATGATCTGCTGCTTCAAAAATCTACAAGTGAACAAATACATGCTTTGTTTGGAATGCAGATAGTAGAGAAGTAGAGTGGATCCAGACAATGAAAAGTGGGGACAGGCTTTGGTTACCCAATGCTGGGAAGTCTGCTGTGCTGCTCCTGGAAGGTGTCCAGAGCCAGCATGGCTGCGTGGATCTGTAGCGGGGCCTGATGGGTGGATTCAAAACGGGAAAGTGAGGAGGCTGCTGAAACTGCTTCAACTCAAACAAACAGTAAGGCATTACTGAACTGGACCTGCTCTGAACTCTCACCTCTGGTTTACTGAAGTCTGGGGTCAGGACCTGAGGATCACACAGCTGTCTCTCCATTGTCTCCTGAAATGTATGTGTGCGCACACACACAGAAATATATTTGTTTTGAGCAATATGCATTCTTTTTGATCAAAGCTGATATTTCTGGTTGATAGGACAGCAAGTTAACTTACAAATTTGTAGGTCCTAGGAGTTTTCACCAGGACAAAGAAACCTCCATGTGCATATGGTTGCAGGTGGGATGTGTCTCCTATTGCAAAACTGTGTGGGGAAAGGACTGATAACACACACACACACACACACACACACACACAAGGTTATGAACGGCAACAATGAACAAAACAATTTCAAAGAGAAATTCCTTTGAATTTATCAGATCTCAAGGAGTTCAAAGGTTTGACTGTAACCATTGTTGATAGGGCGAACATGCACATCCATTCAAAGCAGGATACACATCAAATCATTTTGACAAAACCCTCTGCCTAACTGTAAGAAACAAGCTACATACATAATGACTCTGCATTCTGACATAAAGGTTACATCATCACTCCACTGAGCAGTACACTACATATCACCACAACGACACTGCACACCAAGATGAAAACATGGATTAACTTCCTTTCTGCTGGACTAGTTCAGAAATTCTGGTGCCTTTGATTATTGCATTGCCATGTCATCATATAGAGAATATCACACCACTAATCTGATCTGTCAGGGGATTTGAAATTATAATTCTAAATATGACAAAAGTAACCAGCATGTTATGGAGAACATATAAAGAATGCTTGTTATACCTTATATATAGAAATATTCATAACAAGCATATTCTAAGTGTAGTGTACACCTGTGACCTGATGTATGTACTGGCATAATACAATTACAATAACAAGCTTACAGTAAAAGCTGTGCAAACCTAAAATATAGTGAACTTGTTAACTGCAGTGTAGGCCTATACCTGAAACCGGCCGCGCGGTGCCATTGAGCTCCTCCATGCCGTTGACCTCTCTGAAGAGGACGCTCTGGCCCGTCTGCAGGCCATGGGTTCGGTTGTCCATGCAGGTTACCACCCCGGGGTTGTCCTGAAGGGTCAAAGGTCAAAAGGGGAGGTTAATGTTCAGGATAGTGGACTGACAAGGGTAATTTGCCATTGCCCCTATTTCCAAATATTAAACATTAGGAGGATTAAGGAAATGAAAAAATCTGGCAACTCCAGTTTACTCAGTTTTTAACACACAGCAATGTAGCTCATTATTAAACATGACAAAAAAGAATGAAGTGGAAATAATAAATTCTCTACAACTGATTGAAATTAAACAGAAAATCAGACAGACATCTCCCAGAGAAAAATGAAAGAAAGGATGGGATTATTCATTGCGGGACTATGATGGGACCGAAGACTGCTTTGCACAAATGTCCAAAGTCTTCAGAATACCTGAGTGATGCTTTGGATGAAGATCTCCTTAGGCTCCTCCCCTGTGGGGTCTGAAACCTCAAACTCCTCCCCGAAATCACAGAACACCCGCACACAGATGCCGTATAAATCACAGCCAATAAACTGGCAGGGACAGAAGATAACACAATCTGGTTAATATTTGACTGTTTCTGTGTTCAGAATGTACAGTATGTGAGATGGTTTAGCCAATGCTCTGTAATGTATAATCTCTGCAGGGAATGCAAACCTACTCTGATGGGAGGCTGTTGTGAATGGCAGAACTCATTCACTCTCTTCTGCAGGCTCAGTCTGGCTTCAGTCAGAATCACACACTGGAGGAGAGAGCAGAGCACCACACAGTCAGTCAGACATTACCTGAAAAGTTTCCTGTGGTGATGCTGCTGCTGCAGCAAACAGTGCATTTTTGTGCTGAGGTGAACTGCAGTTTAGGACCAAATGACACCAAGCCAAGTTTTCAGCTAGTCCATTAACTAACAAGTAAACATGTTGTACGCCACAAACGATGCAGGAACGATGTTACTGACTGGCAGATGCATCATCCCTCCAGGTTTCATCAAAATCAGACTGGTGGTGTAGCAGTTATGGCCTTTCAAAGTTTTCAATTTTGACCTTTAATCATAATAACCCCATCAGGCCAATCAGCATATTTTTTAAGCACCAGAACACAGTGACAAAAGGTTTCATCCCTCTAAATTTCATCAAAATCAGACCAGTGGTGTCATATCTGAGTTCAATATTTTGTCCTTTAATTATAGCAGCCCCATTAGGCGAATCAGTGTGATTTGTAAGGATAGCTGGGTGTGTGTAGTAAGTTTCATGTCAATCGGACTCACAGTGTAGGAGTTAGGGCCTTTCAAAGTTAGAAATGTTCACCTTGAAATTATTGCACCCCCATCAGGCCAATCAGTATAATGTTTTTAAAATCCAGGACACAGTGCCAAAATGCAACATCCCTCCAAGTTTTGTCAAATCGGACCAGTGGTGTAGCAGTTATGGCCGTTCAAAGTATGAACTTCTGACCTTTAATTATAGCGCCCCCATCATGCCAAGCAGTCTAAATTTTTACGCTTGAACACAGTGGGAAAATGCATCTTCCATCCAAGTTTTAGCAAAATAGACCAGTGATGTCTGAGTGACACTCCAAAAATATCCCTATTCATGGCAATCATGTGTAGTTGACCAACAATTTAGATTGTCTTGTCTTGTGAACTAGGTGCTCAGATGGAGGGTGGGATGGGGGTTACGCATGATTGGAGTGAGTGAAACTACGTTGACTTTAAAAACTCTTTAAAAACTTGTTAACAAAATTCTGAACAAAATATCTAATTCGTCCATTGACTTAGAAAATCACAGAGCTACTTCCTGGTATGTGGATGTACAGCACACCAGCCTCCAGTTGGTTGATGCTTGTTTGACTTCTACCGTACTGCCTGGCGTACAGGCGCACACTGCATTTCCCTTATGCAGGGCTCTAGGACTCTGCGCAGCCTAAACTGTGCATACCATAATTCCCCTAAGTAGTGCACATTGCTAAAAGCATTACACACACAAACAAACAAACACAGAGCCAGGCTCTTGTAGAGATGCTGCTCCTGAACACCTAATAAAAAGAGAATATTGGTATACCAGTAAACATACTCTATCTTAGCACTTCAGATGCTTTTTGGCACTAAAGCTCCAACATGGGTGTCAGCAGAGAGACAGTCTCTTACCTGGTACTTTCTGAGGAAGCTGAGATCACTGTTGTCATCCAGAGTAGAGGAAGACATGTCAACATGGACATAGGGGTTCAGCTCTGCAACCCGAGGGTACACTGCCTCCACCCTGAGATAGGGGGAGAGTGAGTGGGTGTGTGAGTGTGTGTGAGTGTGTGTGTGTGTGTGTGTGTGTGTGTGTGTGTGTGTGTGTGTGTGTGTGTGTGTGTGTAAGCGACAGAAATAGAGAGAGGGAGACAGAATAGGAGTGTGCGCGTGTGTGGTTTAGAGAGAAAGTGAGTGTGAGAGAGAGAGAAATAGAAATATTAATAATAAACTTCAATTAATTAGCACTTTTTGAAGACAAAGTTTAGTTTTAAGTGCTTTACAGAGAAATGTAACAAAAGAAAAGACACACTCACTCAGACAATCATTCAGATAAGAATGCCAGACCATAAAAGTAAGTTTTGAGACATGATTTAAAAACATCAACTGAGTCAAACATTTTGAGACTAAGAGGAAGGGTATTCCACAGTTTAGGGGCCACAACTGCAAAGGCTTTGTCACCCTTTGATTTGAGCCTGGATGGAGGTACAGCCAAAAGATGTAGGTCAGAAGACCTGAGGGGCATAGCGGTCTCATAAGGAGTTAAAAGTTCAACAATATATGGTGGAGCTTAATAAAATAGATACATAAAAAGAGAGATCAGTATAGAAAGATAAATTAAAAAGAGAGATCAGTAAAGAAAGAGAGATCTCTTCAAAAACAGTCCAGCTCCCTGGTCTGCATTACCTCTTCCTTTGGCTCAACACATCCTCTTGGCGGATGAAGAAGTTGCAGCCCAGATCCCAGGTCTCACACTGCTTGGTGTCATGTAGGGTGACTACCTGTAGATGAATGCACAGACACACACACATGCAGAAGAACACACACAGACACAGATATGTGCACACACACAAACGTTAAAGCTATGGTCAATCCAATCCTCAAGGTATTGCACATGAAACATTAAACACTGTTTTGGTGTTGGACAACTATGGTATTTAATGAGAGTGCATACCTTTACACCAGCCAGGACAATATTCTTTGCTGTGAAACAACAAAGTTACTCAATCACTGTTGGCATTACAAGTCATATTCAGTATTACGGCATCAAATCATTTTACAGTGCTATGGCATAACAATATGTTAGTTAACCCACCTATCTCTACTCCCAGTCCTCCCATTCCACTGAGAAAGACTGAGGACTGGGCCATCTGCTGCATAGCATTGTCTCCCAGCACATAGCGCTGGCGGCTGGAGAGAGAAAGAGGGAGGAAGAGTACATGTGAGAGAATGTGCTAGGGAGAGATCAAGAAGAAAACTGAGGTGCCTCAATTACAATAACTGCACAGATTGTAGTACGATGCACAGCATTGTACTTCCTCTGTCAACTGCTGTGTAACGTTACCTCCCATTTCAATGTGCTCTAGTAAGTGACTACAACCATTATAGCAATCTGGCTGGCTGTGACACAGACAAATGGCAGTCTTGCCTGTAAAGAGAGTCGTCAATCTCCATCGAGTCTGCAGCCATGGTGGGAGGGGAAGAGGGGGGAAATTCACCGGTCCAAGAGAGAACAACTGTACCTATAGATCGTAAAGACAGTACAGAGGTGGCAGACCTGAGAGCAGGTGATAACTTAAATGATTACACTTTTTGGTTGTTAGCTGTAATAACTCTCTGCAATTAACCCAGACAATCTTGCAGAAACCAGTACCCTGCTCTAGGTAGCTAAATTAGCAACTGTTGCTAGCTAATTAATGACGCCAGCTAATGTAAACTCTCGTTTGCTGTAATTGTCATCAATGTTGACCTGGCAACTGTCAACTGTCCGCCAAGCTAAAGTAACTGTCGTTAGCTTTCTTGAACTAATAAGGTGGAGTTTACTGACACCAGCCAAAGAGGACAATAGTTATTTTGCTACACCTACCAGGCTAACATAACGCTGAAGGTAGCGTAACGTTAGCAACTACAGCTAGCAAAGTAGCACTGCTGCCTGGTGCCGGTTTCTAGCTAGCTAAAACACTTGTCATAAACTTGCTAAAAGCTATGACACACAGGCCACAAGTAACCCCCCACATTAGAGAGCTATTAAAGTCAAATCAGATTCCCCAGAAATATGAAAATGCGCAATATTAATAACATGAATCTTATGCAAAATCGACTAGCTTACTACCTGTCAGTGTGCGCGAGGAGCTGTAGCGAATGAATGGCTCTGAATGGTTAAAAACTTGGAGTTGTTCCGGGTTACCACGATCATGTGACCAGGGTCATCCAATAGGTGTTGTGTACCATATTTATTAATATATATCTGTCTCATAAAACGTCCTTGGTCTGTCTGCTCTACAGTCCACCAAAAAGTGTTTGAACTTAAACAATGCATGTCCATTTTAACTATTATGTAAATATGGGTGTTAGGCCTATATGTGGCAGAGATTCAGCTGTTACAATTGAAGGTTTTGGTAGCCTGCAGTGACTCAGTTGTTTGATAGACCTAATGTGTGATTTGATCATAGCATGTTATTGAACTCAAATCCAGTTGGGAACTTGGGATAGTAGGTGGTATAGGCTAAAGTGAGATCCCTGAACCTGGCCAGAGAGATGAAAATATAGAACACATGTTGAGACCCCCACTGTTTAAAGAGACAAAGGTCAACAGCTAAGTGAAACATTGACATAATACTGGGGGGAGGGATGTAACAGAGTGACCCAGTTCAAAACAGGTTTAGAGCTGACTTTAATACATTCACATAATTTGTGTGTGTGTGTGTGTGTATGTGTGTGTGTGAGAGAGAGAGAGAGAGAGAGATTGTGTGTTTTTGTAGGTCTGTGTGTCTTTGTGTTTTAAATTCCACTTGGCCTGAAGTAATTAGTGTCTAATTTCTCATCCTGGCCTCTAATCCCGAAGCTCTGCAAGGATTTGGTTTGGTGGCAACATATCCCTCAACCTCAGACCCGAGAGAGACCCTCCCTCTGTTCATATTGGTCAAAAGCACACGCTGGTACCTCCCCCTGAACTAGAGCCGAACACATACACACACAAAGGTCTCCAGGTTCCAAAGTACCAGTTTCATCTCTCGGACACCTGCCCACAGACATACTCTCTTTTGGCAATGTGGTGCAGTCGTGTGGCCCTGCGTGGGCTCCAGCGGATCGCCGTTGCTCCTTTAAATGTTAACGGGAGTCTACAAAACAGCATGCAGAAGGACATGTCAACCCTGCCGAGGGTATATGTCACCCGACAGATCCCACCCGAGGGCCTGAGGATCCTCCGGGAATCAGGACAGTGAGTCGTTTGAAATCAATGATTTATCTATGATTTATAAAAAAGTATGATAAATTTGTTGCCTGCAGTAGTTGATTTGACTGTGATAGTAGTTTGAATGTCTACTTAGTGAAGTTCATCATTTACTCTGAGTAAACAGGACAGCCAGAGTTTGCCCTCAGGCCAGTCAGATAAGGCTGAGGCAGCCTAAAGGAGGTTTCCCCCACAGCAGGGTTGCAACTGTCTCACCACCCATTAATGTCCCAGTTCCTCTATGAAGGCCTACAGTATATACGCCATACGTTTTGTTTTCACTGTATTAAGGATCTCTGATATATCGTAAATGTTCTCCTTATTGGATTAATTGTCCAGCTGAGTCCTCAGTCATGGTTTCTAGGGATGGGATGATATGATTATCTTACGATACGATTCAATATGTGATATGAGGTTCACGATTCGATGCAACCACGATACGATGTAAAACGTAAAAGTTCAATCAAAACAAAGTATGCCTGTGCAGAAATATGTGTATTTCTGAGCCACAAATGTTTCTAGCAATGGCATTGGCTTGCTAGAATCTAAACAACAATTTAAAAATGTCATTACAAAGTGCAAATAATATAATTTAGATGGAGAGTCTGTGAAACTGTGATGGGCAAGCCGCCTCATTTGTGATTACTAAAGTAGAATAAAATGGAGCTAATTTTGTGATTAATTTGTATGCCCTGCAATATGTATTGTCACTTTTTTGCATTGCGATACACTGAATTTCGATATATCGTCCCATTCCTAATGGTTTCTGGTTTCCCCAGAGTGCAGTTTGAGCTGTGGGACTCGGACGACGTGCCTGTGCCCAGGAAAGAGCTGCTGCAGAAGGTCAAAGGGGTTGACGCCCTGCTCTGTGTGCTGACGGAGAAGATCGATGCAGAACTATTGGATGCTGCAGGTCTGATGAATGCCCTGATGTCAGTTCACTGCTATGAATACAAAGAACAGCCTCTCAAATATATGTGTGTGTGTGTGTGTGTGTGTGTGTGTGTGTGTGTGGTGTGCTCCTGCAGGTCCAAACCTGAAGGTCCTCAGTACTATGTCAGTGGGTTTTGACCATCTTTCTTTGGAGGAGCTGAAGAAAAGGTGAGTGATTTGTATCTCGCTAGTGTTAAGTTTTAATTGCTGTAAGATTATAGTTGTTAATTGTGTGTGTGTGTGTGTGTGTGTGTGTGTGCGCACAGGGGGATCCGTGTGGGCTACACCCCAGACGTTCTGACAGATTCTGTGGCTGAGCTGACTGTGGCTCTGCTGCTCACCACCTCCAGGAGACTCATAGAGGCTTCGCATGAGGCCAAGACGTAATGTTACACACAACACACACACACACACACACACACACATACCCAGACATGCAAACATGCTTACACCCACAAGCACACATGTCACTGGTTATCTGAGTGTCTCTGTGTCTCTCTCTTTGTTTTGTTCTTCTCTCCCACACTTTGTTCAGTGGTGGCTGGGGCACATGGAGAACTCTGTGGCTGTGCGGATATGAGCTGGCTAACAGCACTGTGGGTATCCTGGGCCTGGGGAGGATCGGTGAGCATATCTAACACACACACAGCATGTCCACTACCCAAAATAGCTTCCCAGCAACTGCCAATCCCGTCAGTTTGATACTTCCGCTAACGTGTGTTTGTGCTGTCAGGCGTGGCTATCGCTGAGCGCCTGGCGCCCTTCAAAGTGAAGAAGTTCATCTACACAGATGTGGCCCCCAGGCCCGAGCTGGCCAGTATCATCAATGCAGAGTACGGTAAGGACCGGATCCATGTTCACTAGGAGGCCTCATGCCAGCATTATGATCAGTTGACAAGGTGGATGGTGGAGAGGTTTAATGGGGATTTACTGCGTTGGCTAAACAAAAGCAATGGCCATCTCATCTCCTTTGACCTTTCACATCCTAATCTCAGACAGAGAGTGAAATTGATTCTAATGAGAATTGCAGCCTTGCCTTTCCATGCCATTTGATAGTATGTAGATAGCTTAGAGGCACACAGTGGGCTATTAGTCTCTCATCCCTGTTGGCCTAAAATCTGCACTAGTGGGGACAAACTTTCACTAACAAAAATACAAACCGCTGGCCGGTGGGTTTGCAAACTGTAAATATGATCATATTGTCTTCTTTCTCTCATTCTAGTCTCTATGGATGAGCTGGCGAAGCAGTCAGACTTCCTGGCTGTGTGTTGTGCTCTCACACCGGAGACCAAGGAGATCTGCAACAAGGACCTGTTCTCCAAGATGAAGAACACCTCCGTCTTCATCAACACCAGCAGGTACAGACACACACACACAGACAAATACACACACAGACAAATACACATAATGGAGAATCACTTTCACACACATACACTACCAGTCAAAAGTTTGGACACATGCTTTTTTCTTTTCTTTTTCACATTTTAGAATAATAGTAAAGACATCAAAACTATGAAATAACACAAATTGGATTATGCAGTGACCAAAAAAATGTTAAACAAATCAAAACCATCTTTATATTTTAGATTCTTTAAAGTAGCCGCATACATAAGCATCAACTTCACTATTTATATTTGTCTAAAAAACAAAATTCAAGCATTTAAGCATAAGCCTTTAGAACAAAATGGCTTTAAGATAATGAAAAACATAGTGCATTCAATCGGGTGTGTCCAAACTTTTGACTGGTTCTATACAAAACACAAACAAATATTTTAGAATAAAACACTTGACTATGAATAATGCAAAACCCAATATGCACTGCAGTTCAGCAACTTTTGCTTTTGACACGTGTGTGTCTCTGCTGTGTGTCAGAGGAGGTGTGGTGAACCAGGACGACCTGTACCAGGCTCTATCCACTGGGCAGATCGCAGCAGCCGGGCTAGACGTCACTGTCCCGGAGCCCCTGCCCACCAGCCACCCCCTCTTCACCCTCAACAACTGCGGTGAGTCTGCCAACCTGCGATCTGTCTGGCCCGGTGGATTCCCTTGATGCTGTCAACCTCGGTCCAAATCATTAATACGATTTTTCAGACCAAAATCATCCTTTTAACAGCTATAATGTTAGCCAATTTATCAAGTAATCTATCTAGGCCATCTCGGAGCATGTTTTGCCTTCTCTCACTTGCTCTTGTATTTCTTCCTCCCACAGTGATTCTGCCGCATATTGCTAGTGCCTCCTACACTACCCGTAATGCCATGTCTGCCCTGGCAGCAAATAACCTTCTCCTTGGCCTGCGGGGAGAGCCAATGATCAAGGGGCTCAAGCTGTAAGAAGGAACCAATCCCTTCCAAGCTCTGGCTGAACACTGGACCATTAGTTCTGCTCTCTCTCTATTCTTTCTTCAGGGCTTTAAGATAAAACCAGGGCTTCAAATTTTGTAATGGTATGTTTCCTTGTCCCCTTTCCTTTTGACTTAGCTTTTCAGTCAACATATAAAATCAGACTCAATTCTCGTAATTAGGCATCCTTGATCCCTTCATCCCTATTTCATAAAAAATGTCACAGACAGTAAAATTAAATTCCATTGTTTTTTTTTATTCATTTTATACAACAACTGAAAATACTGTACGTCCTTCTTAACCTTCAACAGTAGAGACAAACATTTAGTCCTTTCATGGTTACACTATGTTAGGTGTACAGAAAGAACACAGAAATCCTTCCATTTTGGCATATCAATAAAAGCCCAGCTTTTCAAGCTAAAGGGCGTAAGGCAGAGACTTTGATCATCAACTTAGGCCTTTTACATTTTTTAATTTTGGCATATTCATACAGGGGTACTACATTAACAGTATGTCAGTGCATTTTTCAGAGATTCACATAAACTGCAACAGTTGTAGAAGACAGCACCATAACAACTCAGGCAACTATGTGAGACATGGAAGCCATTTTGGATGATTGAATCTCTCCTTGGTTCTGTATATCCCCTCCCCTCCTAAAACAAAATATTTAAGAAGAAGATATATGTGGTTGTTTCTATCACAGCGTCCTCTCTCCTGAATGTGGAGGGATGTGAGGGGGGAACACAGAGGAACAGAAGTCAGATTTGAGATTTAACCATCAGTGGTCATTTTAAATACTCCAGACATGCTGAAAAGCGTCCTCAATGTGACTTAAATACTACTGGTTCTGTATAGTCAAGAGTTACTTGTGAAGAAAGGAAACAGTAGGCTAGCTTATGTTTACAGTGAGAACATCCTGCAAGGCAGTTATTTTTCTCGGAAGTAAAAAGGCAAAATTATCTGTTTACTTGTCTCAGATAAAACTGTCAGTTCATTTTGTACAGACTAACAGTGTAACGACTCTACAATAAGGTGCCAACTAGGAATGGAAGCAATGACCTTGTAATAGTGACAGTGTAGGTGACACAATACAGCAAGAAATAAAGTATACAAAAAGGCAAACAGGTAGAGTGTTTTTTTCTCTTCGGTTCACTAAAACAGAACTCTACAGCACTGCATGAGGACTGATCTCAATTACCCAACTTTCTACCCATGAAGCCACTTTTATTTTCAATCAATTATCAATCCTGTGTTTTACACATTGGACCATGTAACCCCACCCTTGCTACAGAGAAGTAGCCATAAAAATACAAAACAAACAAACCCCCCACCCCCGCTAATGTTCCATTACTTCAGAGGATTTGTGAAATTCTTTGCTTTTGGATTTTCCCTGACTGGAATATGCCTCTCAAAATTCAAAGACATTCTAGACTTTCCAGCACCGGTGGGAACCCTGCGGTGAGACGAACACAATGCAACAAATTCACTTTGGCTTGTAAATCTATCCTAACAGTAGGGTAACAGTAAGAGAACCTTTCAGAAGGGGAGTTGGTAGAGTTGGATAATTGGAATACAGCAATATTTTCACATAGTTCAACATTCCAGTAAACATATTAGTTTTTTTGGTTATCATAAAAAAGAAAGATTTGTCTAAGTGCTTTTGTTATGGATGAAACATTTGACATATAAGAGACATGTAGTAAGCACTGATAAGTAGCGTAGCAAACTTTTACACAACATTTAGCTCATTATGTGTTGTTTTTTTATTTCTCGTCCAAGAGAAAAATGATAAAGCCATCACGAATGTGCCATATTTACATCTCTAAAGCACTCTTCAACAAGTGCTGTACCTCAAAAATCTGCTGTCAGCTTTGTTCAATCAACTCTCAGTACAATACACCGTACTCAACTTCATTGCCCTTTTTAAACACACACACGCACAAACACACACACAGACAAAGTGCAAACAAATTATAGTCACATTGCCTCATCGCCATCCATCCGAAGACCTTCTCCTAACACTGCCTTCATTTGGCATTTTTACTCTCACCATGTGATCAGACAGTGAGCGACACAATCAACAAGTCACCAGAACCAACAAGCTGTCAGTCGAGGAAAGTTGGCCACGGCTTTTCGCAGTCATCGGCCAATCAGGAAGGACTAGGGGCCCATCTGTGACATGCAAACCCATAGTGCTTTGCGCCTGACTGGGAGCAGAGTTGAGCCGAAGTTCACCTGGCTGTGAAGTGGTAACTGTATCGCTGACTGAACTGATGTATGAAAACAATGCTGAATGGTGGCTGTTAGCTTTAAATAAAGTTAAATCACCTGTACCCATCACAGTATCAGCAGGGCTGAATATTATAATCAACATAAGGAGATTGTGGTAACATAACTAACTAGTTGCAAATTTGCGGTTGTATGCAACAACTGTCCAGCATCGGCTCCCAGCCAGGCGAGCAAAGCACTATGGGTTTGCACGTTGCAGGAGGCCTCATAGTCTCCCTACCAATGTGACTTTGTTCTATAAACTGCCTGGTAAGTGTAAAATGGGCAAAAGTTGATTACAGCCATTCAAAGCTTCCCAGTTGTCTACAATTTCTATTTGACAGACTACAGGAATAAATGTTTCAAAAACGATGCTTGGAGAACGGTTGCATCCATCGTTGGGGTCGATGGTAAGCTTGAAAGTAATCATTATAATGATTACTCAATATTATTATAGTTTTTTTCTGTATATTTTTCAATTAATGCTACCTAATGCTAGCTATATTAACTTGTTACAATGACGTAACGTTATGACAGGCAATACCAGAGCAGCAAAAATGCATGATTTGCCTGTTCAAAACTTTGTAGCTGCAGACCACGACATAGATGCAATCAGAGCCTCTCACAACCGGTCAGAATAGAGCGACCCATCACCCAAGTCACTTGCAGTGTGAACGCCCTGTCAGTGCAAATTGGATTTTTTGTGCACAAGAACTCAGACACTGATTCTACATGTGAAAAGAGCCACCTAGAAGATATAGTAGTTCCCCACCTCTCTCAGCTCAACAAGACTATTGGTAATGTTAATTCAAAAGGTGCTTGGACTGAAAGGCAACTTCAGATGTCAAACATCTCACATCGATTTGACTTGATTTAGTGGAAAAAGAGGGGTGGTCCAACTCCTTCTCATAAATATCTTTGTTAAGGTTCCACACTCACGTAAGTAAAGGAGATAGCAAGCATCTCACAGGATAGAGTCTGACTCTATCCACCTCTTTTTACAGTACACAGAAACATCAAGAGCACACATATCTATCAACAGTTCTTACACAAGTTTAGATGCTTGGAGCTACTGGATTAATACTTCCAATTTAGAAGCAATATACCTGCCATATACCTCCAACTGGGCTTTACAGCATCCAATAGGAGATGCCCAGGAGTTGAGCAGGATTCAAGGTCCGGAGGCAGTGGAAGAGTAATGATGGGCAAGTTCTTGGGGGGGGGGGGACGTGGTTCCAAGTATACATTAAGCTGTCCGACAGCTTCTGGATGATACCGTGTATATGTGTGTGCATGTTGGGAGTGGGGAGTGGTATATGAATGATAGGCAACAGGCAATGTAGGCACCACTGTGGCTGAGAGCTTGCCTGGTTAATTCCATACCATGAAATCTTTTAAGAAGCCAGTAAGTAGATGGTCTTTTTCTGCAGTCGTCTCAGTCCTATAGCAGGGCGTTGGGCATGTTGCTGTTCTGCCAGCGCAGACAGGTGGTCTTGGAATGCTTGTATAGATGGGAGGACTGGCTGAAGCGCTTTCCACACTTGAGGCAGGCATAGGGTTTCTCTCCTGTGTGGACGCGGATGTGCTTCTTGCAGTCAGTCAGGGTGAGGAAGGTTTTGCAGCAGATCTTGCAGGCGTATTTTCGGGCTCCCTCGACTACCAAGACATTGTGCTCCGACAGAGCTTTCTTACACTTTGACAGCACATCGGCCGAGGCTCTGGTCAGCTGAGGGGGCAGGGAGGTGGGCCTGCCGCTGTTCATCTCATAACCACCGCTCTCGTTGAGAAGCAGGGGACCCACCAGACTTGATGAGGAGGAGGCGGCATCCTGGAAGACAGCACTTACTCCTCCTTCTCCTCCCATGGTGGTGGCCATTTTGGGAGCGATCCGTCGGTAGCCTGGGTAGCCCAGAGCAGCAGCAGCAGCAGCTACTCCGGCCCCTCTTGAGGCTCGCGCCAGGGAGTGCAGCCCCAGACTGGAGCGCTGGAAGTCCAGACCAAAGGGATCTACCCCTCCTCCTCCTCCACCACTTCCTCTGGGGCTTCCCAACCCATCATGTAGGGGGCGAAGGAAGAGAGAATCAGCCTGGAGGCTGTCCCCAAAACCGCTATGACTCTCACCATTGAGCGAGCCCGGTTGCAGAAGGGACGAAGAGGCAGAGCCTGACGTCCCAGCAGCTTCCTGTCCGAGTAGAAAGTGATGTGCTACTGCATCGCCCGTCGTCGTGTTGGGGAGGTCATCGTCCCCGGCAACCAACCCTGCCCTGCCACCTCCGAAACCCTTAGGGCTGAGGAAGCTAGAAATACTGAAGCCAGATTTGCCGTTCAAGCCGTTGTTACACCCGAAACCTCCTCCACCTCCTCCGGCCCCAGCGCCTCCCCCCACGCTGGTCTTGAGGAGGAGCTGGGAGCTAGGCTGGAGCAGTGTGTCAGAACTGGGCTGGGGGTCAGAGGTAAAGCTGCGGTCGCTGCTCTCTGGACTCAGCTCCACCTTCTCCTCCTCCTCCTGGCCCCCGGGCTCAGCTGGGTCACTGCCTTCTGCCTGTGATGTCACGTCGCTGGTTTCATCAGCTGGCTCAGGGGAGCTCAGTGGCTCGCGTTTTACCACCACCTACGTAAAGCAAAGGAGGAGTTTCATCTCAGGAGGTTACAAAGGAAATGTAGGTTTTCAAAAAAAGGTCAAGGAATGGTAAAGGAGCATGCACAGAATGCAGTTAAGTTTGAGCAGCGTGACTTGATTCTGAATGTGTGTTAGATGATTTGTAATGTGCAATCATTAAGAGTTAGTCATTTTGCCACAATAAGCAAATCAAGCCATACCTTCTGTTCCTGTGCTTCCCCCTCCTCCGTCCCTGACTTGATCTTTGCGCCAGCTCTGTTGTCCTGGTGATCCCTGTCTTCCATGTACTCCTCCTTCCCCACTCCTCCCTGCATCCCCCCTGAGTCCTCCCCCTCACAGTGTCCACTGTCTGATTGGCTGGGCATTTGAGGATCATCTTGGGACACCCCGACTAGGCCAGCGATTGCAGCATCCAATTTTGATTCATCCCCCATCTTGTGGGAGTCCGGGGAGAGGAGTGCTCCTTCATCTCGCTCGCCATTTACCCCTTCCTCTCCCAACAAACCCCGGGGAGGCGCAGAGAGGCGCTGCCTCTGCCTGGGTCTGTCCTCTGATAGGCCGAGGGCAAGAGAGGGCTTGCGCTTGTGGAAGCGTCGGATAGGGAAGGAGGCTCTCTGTTCAACCACTCCACTGCCGACCACGCTGCCCACCCCGTCCTCCTCCATTCCCCCTAGGGCAGAGCTCACCAAGCTCAGCCCCAGCTGCTGCAGCAGGAAGGAGCGCTGCAACCTGGATGTAGCAGCATTAGCTGCTAGGTTAGCATTAGCTGCTAGATTAGGATTCACTGCTAACTCTGCTACTTGTTGCTGCTGTAGTTGCTGCCTGTGCCTCGGCTGGTCCTGCTGAGGGTGGTGATGGGTGGGTCTGTCGGACGAGGGGGACACAGGCAGGGTGCGGGTGGTCAGGTAGTGCTTGCAGGCCTTGACTACGTTGTTGAGGTGCAGGTGTGAGGCTGCAAGGAGGATGTCCATTACATTGCTCTCCCCCAGCATCAGTGTTGAGGTGTACATCATGTCCACCAGTGCGGCAAACGCTTCAGCTGTCACCACCTGGAAGTGCACAAACGGTCATTTGATCTGTTACTGTCACAACATTTAAACAGCAGCAAGACTAATAGATTTGCCAATAGTTTTCACTGAAATATCATCATCACTACCATTATCTTCATTACCACCGCCCAATCATCCTCCTATTCTTCCTGCACTGATCACCATGACCATCCTCATCACCATAACATTATCAATGCCTATGACTTTCAGTGACTATGATGCTAATTCCTATGACCTACAAATTCATTCCCAGTTGGTGGTGTTTTCCACCTTAGAGAATTTCTAGTTATTAATTATTATCATCCTAACCCTCTTCCTCATTCTTATGATGATTATTATTATTACTATCATCCTAACCTCACTGTCCAGCTGGATCATGTTCATGCTGGCATCTCCCTCAGCAACGGTGAACAGGGCTCTGAAGTGGGTGCTGCAGGCTGCCAGCACTGAGCGGTGGGCCTTAAAGTGGCGGCTGCCCACCACGATGACACAGTCACACAGCTGGCCATGGACACGCTGGTAGTTCAGCTGCTGGAAGATCTGCTCAAAGTGGCCTGGGAAATCCATGATCCTAAAGAGAGGAGCAGGCAGAAATGAGGAGGGAAGGAGAAGATGGGGAGAGGTGATAGTGGTGGTAGGGAGAGATTAGATGACAGACAGTTGAAAGTGGATGGTGGCACAAAACATGGGGAGGGACAGAATAGATGGGGGTAGTGGGGGGTAATTACAGACTTCCATAGTGGATTATCGTTTAGCCTTAGCCAGTAACTAAATTGGTACTATAGATGCTTGATGATGTGTGCGGTAGTTTCGTCTGATCAATATGCATGACCACAATGTTATTTCAAGATAGCTAACTTAGTAAGCAAAAACTAAAAAAAGTGTAATTTTGTTAAGAAGCTTGCTCGCTGTCCAATTCCTGCTGAAAATATGTAAAAAAATAAATAAATAAATAAAATCATAGCTAAGGTTGCAGCTGTATTGATAATATAGCATAGCCCTCGAGTGTAACCTGCACTGTAATAACGTTAGATGGTTAGTTAGCTAGCCGGCTAACCGAAGTAGAAAGCGTTACATCAGTTACTGTTACTAGCAAAGAAGACAGACGTCTGCCCAAAACACAGGCTCTCTTATTACCTTGAATTGTCCGAGTCAGGTCCGAAGGTAACAAGAAGTCTTGTGTGAGCAGAACAGGGCCCCTGACCACCAACTAACAAAGCTAGCTGGCTACTGACTAGCAAGCTAGCCTGTTAGCTAGCTGAGTTATCACTTCTAACCAACAGTCACATACGGCCACTTGGACTGATGTTTGTGTACCTCTAAGCTACTTTTATCAAACCTAACGTTTATCCCGCTCTGTTCTGTGTCCACCGCGGGCTACTATCCAATTTATTTGCAATGCATGGTCTGGATATGGGGGCGGGGACTGCCAGTGATGTGAGTCCACGATGGATGTCTGGTCTGGCTGGAGCAGCTAGCTGGTTACATCTGTCCGTTGCACCCTCAGACACTGACTGACAGTCAACGGTCCGAGTCATACTTAAAACAGATAACGCTATCCACTATGAATCACGGTAAGAGACACGATTGCCCACTCCGGTATGGGTATATGTGTGTGTTATATTTTCGAAGAATTTTCCCCACTCAGACGGTTTTTTACAACCAGACTCACAAGGTGGCGCTGTGCTTCATGTCCATGACCTCGCCGAGGTGAAGGGTTGCAGTTTTATTCCCCACCACAGGGCGTCGCTGCGGTCAGACTCAGAGCGGAGTGGATCCAAAGACAATGCTCAGGCTCAAGATATAATTCCATTCCACCCTACGGCAACCTTTGTCCGCTTTGATAATAAGAAGAACACTTTATTTGTATAGTAGTTATTTAACAGAGTTTACAAAGCGGTTTAAGAATAAAACAAAAGCAAACACCATTACAAAAACAGATGGTATAACGCTGGAATAGTGTCCAACCGTCTACAATTAGCTGGCATTACTGACATCACTACATTATCATTTGGCTGCATACATAACCTTCTCCATCACGATATTACGCATGCGCGAAAGACACACTAGTTCTCAAAATGCTAACAGTAACTTCCTAAAAACTTTAACATTACGCTCTGCGGTTAGATCAAATAATCCTCTCAACCGAAAAAGAAGCGGTCTAGTTTGTCCGGGATTTAAGCGAAAACGGAAGTAGGCAGGAGTGAAACCTCTCGCTTCGCCTGGATGCTCTCTGGCAGCCCGACTACACCTCTTGACAACAACTATGGCTGCCGCCTGCTCGTTAGTGTGTTGTGAAGAAGAGAGAGAGGCAGATAAAGCGGTTATTGGTAACTATCTCACATTTGTTGTTTCGTGGAGTTCATTTTAAGAAGGATAGTATTGAAGTCATGGTAATGAACAACGGGTCGTGCTTGGCGCCTCCCTGTTAAACACCCATTTGTACAGCACACGTGGGTGCTACTTGGCTAGTTATTTAGTTTAGTGCTTCCTAGAGTGGGGTCCCAGGGGTCCCATTACGATGTGGATTATTTTAATTTCACTCCTTAGAAGCTACACACTAAGAAAATGTATAGGGAGTCATTGACATTAAAAACTGGAAACCCCGAAGTGGTTAGCTTAGCTGAGTGGTTAGCTGCTGTTTTGCCTTAATCTTGTTCATTTCCTCTATAAATTAACTTCCAACAGATTGGAGACATGAACTAGACTAATCTTCTTGGGTAACGAGGAGGAAAAACTCCCCCTTAACACTTTTAGTTGTTACTGTTTTACGTCGAGGTAGGGTTAACTCAACGCTGCACATTTGCACACATGCTGCAAACTTGTAGATTTATAAACTGTTAATATGTAAATATGTCAGCAGTCAACATAGCGATAATTCTTTGAAGCCAAAAGAGGTCATGTTTTAGCGTGACGAAGATGCTGTACCTTTCTCTTTTGCTGTAATTATTTCTTGTGCTGTTTGTTGTACTTGTGCTATTTGTTGTGCTATCTTCTGTTATTGTCTACATCTTATTCTTTACTGCCGCAGTGACCCAGTTAGTTAGTAAGTTTCATGTTAACTAATTATCTAATCTACTCATGATGGCAGAAGTCACTCTTATGGACAAGTTCCTCATCATTTCTCTCAATCTTACAGTCCAGTTTTCCAATGGCAGCGTTAAAAACGCAGACAGGTTGGATTTCACCTTCTACAAGAACACAGATGAGAGTAACCCGCGGAAGAAGAGCAGAAGGATGTTGGTGAGAAAGACGCCTTGACTCAGCATTATTGTGTGTTTGCACTGAACTATGCTGCAGTGGGATTCATTGTTACAATAATGTAATATGTGTTGCTTATGTTTTCTCTCTCTCTAGGTTGCTGAATCAGACAGACTGTCCTATGTTGGAAATAATTTTGGAACGGGGTCGTTGAAATGCAACAACCTTTGCAAGTAGGTGCATGTTGCATATTTTGGGAACATGCCATCTACAAAATGTATCTGTTGTGATAAATTGTGACTGGGGCCACAGTCACTGAGGTGGGTGAAGAATAATGTTTGTTGTCTGTAGGTATTATGTAGGAGTGTTGAACAAACAGACCATGCAGATGGAGGTGCACAGCGCTCAGCTCTTCAACATGCAGCCTGTTATACCAGGTAAAAAAACCAAAACACTAGCACCCATTGATTAGGGCTGTGTTCAAGGAGTCAATAGTTCATGTGAGTTACTGACCAGCATCCAAAAACATCAGCATCCTCTCTTAAACAACAGTGTTAGATGCCTTGCTTAACACTGCTTTTGACTTGAACGCCACTGAGATTTTGTCAGTGCAATTATGTGACTTTGTGATGTTTTTTCACCAGGGGAGACAACAGAGACCGAAAAATCCCAGGACGCTAGTCAGACCTACAGAGATAAGGTACTATGAGCTACAGGGATGCACCGATATGTTTTTTTGAGGCCGATATCCAATATTTACCCACCCAGAACGGCCGATACTGATATGCATTTTTGTAATAATCTTAGTAAAAATGCAGGTGCAAAACAGGTTAAGCTTTTCAGGCAGGTGTATCTTAAGATAATTAAGTGTTTTTTAAACAGTTTTATTCTGTTGCTAATTTGACAGTTGTATTGAGTGGCACACTCCTAGAAAAGAAGGTCACAAAAATGGCAATTCCACAATCAGCCAAATATCTGCAGTAAAAATATCAGACCATACCGATATTGCTTTTTCAAGCTGATATTGGCTGATACTGATAGGCTGCATTCCTAATGATTTCTCCTATTTACCTCCCCATCAGAGATATATGCAGCACACTTTGGATGTCAGTGTCCCTTATTTGACTGTTTCAGAGTTGTGTACCTCTGCATATCAGTATGTCGTGATACGTATGTCATGTTAAGTAGGACTGTTTTTAAGTGATGTTTTTATCCTATTTTAAACTGTGGTGGGCTTTCCCTCCTTAGGTGGACTCTCTGATTGAGGCGTTTGGCACCAACAAGCAGAAGAGAGCGCTGGTCTCCCGCAGACTGAACCAGGTGGGCAGTGAGACCCTGCATCAAGCCGTGGCAAAGGCCGCCAACACTGTGATTGACCAGAAGGGCCTGGAAGGTAATGCACATAGTCACATTATCTCAGTCATGTGGTGGGGTATCAACAGACTGAAATCTTTCTTTAACATCCATTGACCCTCCTTGTAGAAGTCTGTAAGAAAGGTTAATGGAAAACAGTAACTTGGGACCCAACCCTTAGATTTGTTGTACTCGTTTTCCCCCTGTCCGTCTCTCTCCTTCCCTCTGTTTCTCCTTCATGTGTCTCCTTTCTCTCCACGCACAGTCTTCCTTCTGTTCTTCTCTCCCGCCCATCTGTTTCTCATCATTTTCCCATCTGTTTTCCTTCTCTCTCCTCAGCCCTGCAACAGGAAGTGGCTCAGACAGAGTCCCAGGGAGACCTGGCTCTCCACCTGCCTCCCTGCCACACAGACGCAGACAGACCTGAGAACGTCTACCTGTTTGACGATCGTATCCTTTGCCGCCTGTGTGTGCGTGTGCATGTCAACAAGGAGATGACAGAATTGTAGAGGGTGGAACAGATAAGTGTGTTCAAAGCTACGGCTCTGTATGTTTGTTTGGGTTTCTGTCCTTATCTGCGTCCACAGTCCTGAGTCCAGTGGAGTATGAGGCTTTGGAGGCGGCCGGCTCCAAGATGGCTGCGCTCACTCCTGCAGAGCTGCAGACGATGAGAGACGATGGAGGGTACGACACACACACACACATGCTTAAAGTTTTATCAGGCTACAGTTTATATAAACTCGCATCATCATTTCTGTTTGCATGTTCTTGTCACTGCAGGTGTTTGTGTGTAGTGAAGCAGCTAGAGACTCTGCCCAGCGACGATGAAGCCAGAGAGAAAAGGACGCGCTGCACCTATTACCTGTCTCTGCTCCTCAAACTGGCACGGCAGAAGAGCATCACCCGCAAGTGTGAGTACAGATCTTTGCCATCATCATACATGTGTATCGAATGTGTTCTTTCCCACTTTAGCCGTTTGGGCCCAGACTAACGGTTAATTATGTTTTCTATTTCCAGTCGGGCAGGAGGACGGCTGCCCTCGCATCATCCAGAACAAGCTGATGAGAACGTTCACTGTGGAGACCTTCAACAACGGCAGGCATGTTGGCACTAAATCTGTTTCCTTTCTCACATCTAGCTTGCTTTTTTCAATTTCCACACGCACTGCATTTTGCAATGCAGATACAGTATATAATTAAAGACCCCGTAAACATGCATTTCATATTCAGACTAGAATAATCTTTTGTCTAGAATATAATTTAGGTGGATTAAATTTACACCTGAACATTAAAATGGATCCTTAGTAAACATATTGAAATTGTATTTGTCTTTCCTTCATCAAAATTCCACCACGCACATAACTTCCTCTTGCAATATTTACGTCCTTTAAAACTGAAGTGAACACATCATCTCACTCGTTCCCTATCCATGAGGATCCTGACACTCCATTTTTGACAAGCATGTTAGTGTTGGAGCTACTTGCCACCTGTGCGATTTGCATAGGCTTCCTAATCAGATCCGCACTCAAGTCCTTTGCATTTGCACTTTGTGTCCACCTACATCTGACCACCTCCGGAGGTGGTTTGGATCATCGGCTCTTCAGTGCATCTTGGGGGAGTTAACACCTGCATTTTGTGTTTTTTGTTATATCCAAACACAATCCGATCACCCAGGGCACATGTTAATGACAGGTGTAAATAAATGTTATAAGAGTATTATTATTATCAAGGTATTTGCTGTTGATTTTATTTAAAATACCTTTTCTCTGGCTTGGTTACCATTTGGACCGGTTGAATTTGGTCTTCCTTACATGCCAACACACATTAATGCCCCCATTTCATTACAGGGTCCTGAACTTGGTGTCATCATCAATGCGTGCCAAAGTGGCGGCATACTGCCTAACGCTGCTGCTGCATATCGGTCACATGACTGCTGACCTCACATTGCTGCACCGTGACCTGGGAGTCACCGAGGCCAGGTGAGAAGACGAGGCCAATGGTGTCAACATTTACGGCTGTGACTTGTATTATTCTGTTGGGTTGCAGGTCGTATCCAAATGATTATTAGACCATGTAAAGCGCTGTCAGTATATAAGGCACAAAAGGAACAATTTGCCAGTCTAACTGATTCATGTATGTGTTTTCCTTTAGGATGGTGGAGTTGGCCAAGTCAATGGGGCTGACCCTAATTAAGCCTGCCCGGAGGAAGGCTGATGAGGCTGGGCCGCGAGACGACCACAGGCAGGCCTCCCTTGTTCTCCCTCTGGTCAAATACGAACAGCTCATCGAGAGAAGAAAACGCAAGAAAATGCGCTAGAGACGAAAAGAGAGATGAAAAGACAGGACTGGGATAGAGGGATGGGACTAAAAAAATTGGAAACGCCTCGAACAAGAACAGCGTGTTTATCAATGTATTGGGTAGACAAATAAAAAATGATGAACTTTGAGTTAAACATGATACCATTATTTTATGCTCACTGTACAAGATACAAAAAGCTGTGTAATGAGCTGTAAACAGATTCTAGATGGCTGAAAACATCTATCTTAGACAGTCAAAACATATAGGCACATTTGTAGACATCACATATTGCACATTCAACATCTTTTTCATTCTATAACCGGCTATCACTATTGCCAGGTGAGTCTGTGTGTGGGTGTGCATTGCTGATTGTGCAGATCTAGCCTGTGTTCAAATTGTCTGGAATGATAATTTGGCATCCCTCACTGAATATCATGAATGAGGTCATAGAAAGCAAAAGAGGGTCACATTTTCAAAACAAATGATATACAGGACAAATTGAAATTGCCATGATGCAAATACAGACTCACCAGAGAACAGCACAGCTCTGTGCAAGGGGCTGAAGCTAGGGTTTGGTTTTGTTTTTGATTTGCATATACACTTCACATTATGAAAACTGCCCTAGCAACAATCAGTCCATAGATTAAGAACTCAAACAAGGCACAGCTTTACTTCGTAATATGCTGTTAAAAGTGGGCATTTTTTGATGCCTTGACTGCTGCAAGGATTTACAAATAATGTCCACTTCCAAACTACTTATGTTTCAGAAGTGCATTGACGAAACCTAGGTCTACAGCAGTCATGTACATGAATGTGAAATCTGCATGTGAAAGTTAGAACTTGATGAATACAGTTAAAGCTTAAAGTATGAAGATGGATGTTTAAAATGCAGAACCACACTGCTTAAATGTGTTGTGCTCAATCTGAAGCAAGTTCATTAGTCTTTTGTCCACGTCTGATGAGTGCATTGGCAATTTATCATAGGATTACAAAAGTTGGGTTTCAGATTCACAAGAGTTTGTGCCACCCTAATGTGATGGGAGATGGATGGCTCCTTTAGTGGTGATGCGCTGTCACAGCTTGCTGCTTCTTGGGCGGTCCCTCCACTCCAACAGGAGGGCATCATTTTGGATAGTCTTCTCTGAGAAAAGTCAGAGCGCTCCACATGTATACACCATTTCAGACATGACCAGATGCTGACCCGCTGGCAAAGTCGTTCATAGTGGTTTGTAAGTGCTTGCCAATATTCACAGGATGGAGCAGAACATACTGCCGTTGTTATGGCACCCACTTTCCACGGTGGCGCTGATCCTGGTGGTCATGGAGATTGCAAGTCGGGAAGGGTATCGGGATGAGGAGGGACCAGAAGGAGAGTCGGCAAGTGGACGAGGGGAAGGGTTTTCCAAAACCCAGGGAGGGACTGATGAACAGCTACAAAGAAATAAAACGTAACTGTTGAAAAGATTGTTTTTGACACATAAAGCCATACCTAAGAACTGCTACAGTATTAGCAGCATTGTTTTACACACACAAACCATGCACAGGGGTGAATGGGAGGTGAGAGAAGAAGTTGCAGGACAAAGAAGTTGCAGATGGTAAGAGGAGTGGATAGCAGAAGAAAAGACAAGCAGAGTGCAGACACCAGAGCCACTGATGGTTTCTACAGCTCTGGCACATTTTGTTGGTTGCCTAGCTACCTGTTACTATGCCTCAGAATGCTGTTGTTGCGTAACACACAGCTCTCATTGCCAGGGTCCATGTGTAGCAGGGGTTTTTTGTTTCCAGGGTGTCCCTGGAACAGGAGGTTGTCATGGACAACGCCCTTTACTGCCCCTAGCACAGCGATGCCACACCCCAGCGCAGGCTGGACACGGTTACGCAGTACCTAAAGTATAACAATGATACAACCACAAAATATATAATGGTAAAAGATTACAGCAGGATAGCATGTACATGTATGAAGTAACCTGGGCATTGGCCATACTTCTGTTAAGATCATAATGGGGTTATAAGCTGTTTGATACCCTGCAATTGAGTACACACAAATAAACAAGACTAAGAGTCTAACAGCCCCGTGACATTGAAATTTGTGGAAGCATCGCTGCTGGGAATCGAATTCGGGTCTCCCACTTGAGAGTCTGCAGTCTAACTCCCTGCGGGCCACGTGACCATAAAGTGGTGAACAGAGCGACCGACCGACAATGCTATCCATAGAGCCCCTGCTGTCGCGGGGATAAAAACAAACAGGATTTTGCTGTCAGCCTGTGATGTCCTTCCCACAGATAGAATGATCCACCAGCAAAAAAGTATGAAAAGGTG
The DNA here is from genome assembly GCF_048128805.1 of Centroberyx gerrardi. Classification (NCBI taxonomy): domain Eukaryota; kingdom Metazoa; phylum Chordata; class Actinopteri; order Beryciformes; family Berycidae; genus Centroberyx; species Centroberyx gerrardi. The sequence continues at coordinate 8,764,297 of NC_135999.1, read as the reverse complement.
CACCGAGAAATAGTAAGTTACTTCTAATACATGGGAAAGAAATGATGATCCCAATAGTAAGTAAAGTAAAAAGTAAGAGAACGAGCTTACCCAGGTTATTTCAGGTTATAACGTTTGCACTCAGCAACCCAAAACCAGGTTACTTATGTAATCAAGTCAAAGCAATACTCCACTTAGTTTTAACATGGGGGTTGTTTGGCACTTGACCACCATGAAAACCAGAATATAAACTACTCACCAAGATCGGATGCAGCTGGGACAAGTTTGTAGCGTTTGAATGAGGCCACGAAAACTCACATTTAACACATTTGTGAACAGATTCAACAACAGATCCCGCTTTTAAGACAATAAAGCAGTAATTGGTCTGTCCTCATTTTGCATTTCTATTCTTAGTTTACACAAAAATTTGTATTTAAAAATAAAAGTAGATCCAGTCTCCCAAACAGGAGATATCTCTCCTAAATGGTATCCCTCCACTATGTTCTCTTCTATCAATAAAAATGCTAATTGGTGAAATTATGTTTTGAAACGCCAGACCAAAGGTTTCACTGGAAATCACAGTAGTGGGATCTCTTGTTGAATCTGTTCACAAATGTGTTAAATGTCAGTTTTCAGGCTATTTTTGTGGCCTCATTCAAATGAATGGGAAGTAAAAATCTGAATGCTACAAAATCGTCCAGCTGCATCTGATCTTGGTGAGTAGTTTATATTCTGGTTTTCATGGCGATCAAGTGCCGAATAAAACTTAGTGGAATATTGCTTTAAGTGCAGAAGTCTATGTATAAATGTAGCCAATGACGGCTCTTTAAGTGATGTGGTTGTGTCAATATTTCAGTGAGTAACCATGTAAAATTTGGGCAAAGTATGTTTGGCAATAAGTGAAAAGTATGAGAGTTTTTGGTTGTGTGTTCATGCCTTAGTCCAACTCACCTTGATATCAGCGTTGCCAGAAACCTGAATCCCGTATCCTCGGTTACCAACCACATCATTCTCCCCAATCTGCCCATCGCCACAGAAGCTGACACCGTGCCCCCTGTTTTCGTAGATGCCGTTACCACGAAGCTCCACCCGGCAGTCCTTCTCCACCGTGACACCACCGCGACTATTGTCGAGGACGCAGTTTGTAACCAGTCGGGTCAACTGACTGCTCTGTAGCACAGCAATGCCAGTGCCGCGGTTGCTGTTCACAAGGTTAGCAACAACATTCAGTGGCTCGCTGCTCTTCACATACAGACCTACCGCTAGAGGGAGGGGGAGAGAAAGAGAGAGAGAGAGAGAGAGAGTGAAAGAAGGGGAGTGAGTGACCACTTGAATTTGGCAGGTTATGTAATACCCAACCCATCAGGTCCAAAACTGAAGCTTAATCCAAGCAGAGGGTCTTCATTACCTCCATTGTAGCTCATGCAGTTGCTCTCCACCAGGGCCACGCTGATGGAGCGGCGGGCAGAGTGGCGCTCATCCTCGCTGTCCAGATCGCTCTCCCACGCAAACAGCTCTCCCTCTTCGTTCAAGTTCTCCTGTCCTCCTCTTCCGCCTCCCTCTCCTCCTCTCCTGTCCCCTCCGCCGCCGTTTCCTCCTCCTACGCCAACCCCTTCCTGACCCGGCCGGTTCCCCTCCCTGCCCTCTTTGTTCTCGGGGTCCTTCCGGCAGAACACGGCCAGCCCATACATGCAGTTGTGGGTGATGTAGTTGCCCAGGAGCTGTGGGAGGCTGGAAGACATCACCCACACACCACAGCCTTTGTTACCTAAAGAAACCAGAGGAAGAGAGGAAATGAAACATCAGTGTAGGTTAAAGGTACAAGACCAAGAGAGGAGACCTAGATAACGGCATGGATGATATTAAACTTTCCAAATGGATTTTTCCTTCCTTTTTAAATTGCTTCACTTCATGAATTACAAAGACCTTGCTAAGGCTGGTGAAGATGAGATCAGTAAGTCAAACACAGCAGTTGTCAGGATGAATTCAGGAGATGTCGTCACGGACAGGATGAGGTTACTCACAGTAGATGTGGTTTCCCTCGATAAGTCCGCGGCCCCTCTCCCCCACCACCACCCCGTCCGAGTAGCCATGGCAGATGTAGTTGTTCCTCAGGACGGGGTCACCTCCTCTACGGATGTCCACACCCCCCCACTGGTTCTCTCTGATCACGTTCTCTGGGGTAGGATGCGTTACGGTGTAAAAATACAGCGTTCATAAATAACTACAAGTGGTGCTTTTACCATTCGATAGGTGGCGAAGGACAACAAAGAACACATTCAGCACGCGGACGATGAGGCGGGACACACCCAATTACACACCTGTGATCATCCCTCTGCCATTCTCATTTACAGCAATCCCTGCTGCCTGGCCCTGGTAGATGTGATTCCCACTAAGAGAGAAAGTGATAGACTCGATTCAAGAGCAGGGAGGGAGCAAATATTGAACAAGTACAGATTGTGTACAGTCGCACATGCATTTGAGGCGATGACGTATAGAACTAATTAATTAGCAGTTATTTCAATGATCTAAACTCTCTGGCTCCCTAGTTGGTCAAGTTCCCGGAGATAAGTTCTCACATCATTTGACATCATGTGAATTTCATTTGAATACCAGAAGAGGATCGTGAATGGGGGGGCGGGTAGGAGGGAGGGAAGTTGTTCCGAGGGAGACTTGAATGATGCAACCAACCCATTTTAGAAAAGTGATGTACCATATTCAAAATCAATAAAGATATGTGATACAAAAAAAGAAGAGGATTGTGAGAGTTGTGTGAAAATTTTACAGCTATGAATAATCCCTTTATACTACTGCCAATACTTCCTTTTATGAAATAGACTCTCTTCAGACTCTTCAGACACTAAGTCTTCAACAATATAGCTTTGACTTGATGTACTAGGAGAACAAACTGACATTTGTATTTGATTTAAATTTTCATACACATTGGAAAAAGAAATACCTCCACACATGCACACAGTGACTATCCAAGGGATGGGAACGGCTAAGCATTCCTGTGTAAGTCAGAACACTCTGGAGTCCCACCTACCTGACCACAGGATTCCCGCTGAAGAGAATATAGACACCCGCCTCCTTGTTGTTATAGATCTGGTTGCTCCGGATGGAACCCTTTCCATTGCCAAGGACAACAACACCAGAACGCAAACCACTGTGTATCCTGTTACACTGTGGGGGAAGACAGACAGAATTAAGAGTAGAAAGGGAGTAGAAAAAAATAGTCCATCAAGCTAACAGCAGTTCCATTAGGAGATATACTTAGTGTTGTGAGTGTAACATCATTCACATCAAGTGAGAGCTTCCATGCATCACCACCAGTGCGTGGTACATAAGGTACCTTTGTACATGAATATCTCCACTCAGTATCCAGCTTATTGTGTACTCCGTGTTTACACAAAGCAGCTTGCTGAGTCACATACTGAAGGTTGACAAGCGCTGACGTTACTGTCTGATTAGATGTAATGTAGCAAGTGTGCATGAATAGGAAACTGGGTACATTGTGCTAGGGTGCAGTGTGAGCTGGGATGTAATTAATAAACTGTGTGACCAGGCTAATAACATGCATATTATGAGAGCAGCGGTTACCAAGATGATGGGGTTGGCCCCTTTGCGGATGTCCAGCCCTGCCTCCCCATTGGAGTGGATGTTGTTTTCTGCGATGAGACCTTGTGCAGAGAGCCGCAGGAAGACGCCCGACGCACGGCACTCGCTCACCTCGTTTCGCAACATCACTATCTGAAGGGGATGAGAGAGAGAGGGAGCTCAAATAACAGATCAAATAGACAATTCCTGCTTCATTACTTTTGGTCTTGGCTACTTCCTGTTGCTGACATTAAATAACTCTGAACTGATTGGAAAAAGTTATTCTGATCCTATTTACTGTGGCGTTCTGGATACAGCGGACAGCATAGTTCAGCCCACGGAACACGTTCCCCTCCAGCCGAGCCTGTCCGTAATTACACAAATGCACGCCGCCCTTCCCCTCCCGGAAGAGGCAGCGCCTGAGGATGCAGCCCTGGACGGACGCAGCCAGCATCTGAGCCTCCGGGTCCCTCTGCAGTTCCTGCTGAAGGGAGAGGGGTTCAGGGGTCACAGAGGGGGGGTCAGGGGAGGAGGCTGGTGGCAGAGAGCCGTCCGGCCGGGGTTTGAGCAAGTGGGACAGGCCGTGATGGTCACAGGGGAGTTTGTAACCCGAGGTAAGCGGGTGGTTGATGTTGCTGGTTCTTTCTCCCTCTTGGTTCTCCTCCTCTCCCTCGTCGTGCTCGCCATCGCTCCAGCCGTCTTCGATCACCGTGCCTCGACACACTGCTTCCACCCCGGTCCTCCTCTGCCAATCTTCCTTGCTCACGTCCTCCACTATGACGTTAGAGCGTGGAGGTTGGGGCGCGGTGGCGGAGCCGGCCGGAGGGCCTCTGGATGGGCTACTATTCCCAGACGAGCCCCAGGACGGGAACGTTCTGGCCAGGGCGGCCAAGTGTTTGCAAGCCCAATTCCTTTCTGACACCGGGGGGCCTTCGACAGTCACAGAGGCTGTGTCACTTCCTGAGAAGTCACAGCTGTCCAATAAACTGAGGGCAACGCCCAATAAGTGAGCAGAGCTGCCCTGTGAGAAGGAGCAGAAGCGGGCCTGGCAGGTTCCTGGGCCTCGGACTTGCAGCTGAGCCCCCTCAAAGTTACAGTTATCCAGCTGGACGTGACCCCATGATGTCTAGAGCAAGGGGAGAGAAAGGTGGGGGAGTAAGACAGACAGACACAGCCAGAAAGAGATAAATATGAGAGAGGAAATAGTTAGGATATTGTACAATATAATAGTAAGCAGACTAGTTCAAGTAATTCCATCAGGATTATCTATCAACAGAAACAATCATGGCAGCCGTTACTTCTTCTCACCTTGTAGACCACGGTGGAGAACCAGGCTGGCATGAACACCAGATTACACAGCCTGGCGGTAGGGCACTGCTGCTCCACACACACCAGCAGGGACACCTCGCCCAGCTGACCCAGCCCGACCAGCTCCACCGGCACCTTCAGCGCCACTTCAGCCTGCTCCTCATACACCCCCGGGTGCAGAACCACGCGGTCGTACGGCCCCGCCACCCCGAGGGCCCCCCGCAGGGTCTCAAAGTCACATCCTGACCCCACGTGCCAAACCCTGCGGTCCTTCCTACGCCGGAAAAAGTGGAGGCAGGCGGAGGACTGGAGCTCTGGCCCATTCTGGGCCCAGGTGCGGGTGGCCAGGGCGTGCTGCTTCAGCGCCTCCCTCCAGGACGGGGGCTCCAGGTGGGGTCGGCTGGGCCAGTTGGGGTGTCGGCACTCCGGGCAGCCCAGGCAGAGCTGTCTCCAGCGAGTGTTGTCCAAGGAGAGGATGAGCTCTCTCCAGGCGCGGCACACCAGGCAGCAGCGGCCCAGGTCGGGGAGAGGCAGGTAGGCCAGGATAACCCTCCACAGCTCCACAGGGAGGCTGCCCACCTCCATGGCAGCAGAGACACCGCCTCACCTCACCGGCTGGGGAGGAGGATGGGGGGAGGGGCACCTGGAGACACGGAGGAAACAACAGGAAACCGCTAGCGTCAACCGTTATACAAAGACAACAAAAATAAACATGCACAGGAGGACCCAACTAACTTACACAAATAGATAACGACTACGCGACGAGGAGGTTAACTTTACCTTCTGATGTTTTAACGTTACCTGGAAAACACTGGGAGAAATCACGAGAATGAGCTACTACATGTTTGACGCTTTGTAGCGCCTGAACATTACCCTCCACAATGTGTATTGTAAAAGTAATACCTCCGTGTGCAATGTGGTTGTTGTTAGTTACGATTAATGATCGTTATCTGCGAAATCGGGCGTAAACACCACGCAGCAAAAGCAGCGGATACGTCGGTATTTTGATATCTTACCTTTTACCAGCTGGCTGGAAATCAACACATGTTTGTTTGATATTCAGAGCGGCTACATGTCGACGATTGCGACTTTTCCCTTAATGCTTTCAGACTCGATAACAACCCATCATCGTAGGTGTGCGGTGCCATCGAAGAGGAATTCAGACATTTCCTCACACTTTACGGCAAATCCGTGGACCAAGATAAACCAGCCAAAAAGCTGGTCCACCTTCCGGTTCACTAAAGTGGGCGTTAACTCTGAGGCTTGGAGACAGCAACCAGATCATATTTGTATATAATAGATGTTATAATATAATACTTCCGTGCATAAGTTGGACGCTGGCGCTCTCCTCTTCCTATTTTGCCTCATACATCTTTGCCTCCACAGTCTCAGGCTATATTTGATATTGATTATGCAAATATTTTATTTCATTGTTTTATTGTTGATGTTCCCTTGTATTCTAAACTTCATTTTAATAAAACAAAACTAAATATCTGCGATTGAACTGGTACAGACCCCCACTCCTCCCAAAAAACCCAAAACAAAACAAAAAAAAACTACTCATCACAAAAAGGTCTCTGTCTCTTCCACTTCTCAGCAGGCACAACGCTTGAGGGAGGATGGTGACCTCACACAAGCCAACCAGAATAAAAAAAGAATAGATCAATGAGCTCACACAGTAGGCCTACATAAGTGAAAACTAGCTTAGTGCCAGTTTCAAGTTCGCCACCTGCTTGTGTGTGAGTCTGATCAATACCAGCTTAATTATCAAACCCTAGTAGCCTCCCAAGTAGCAAAATTTGTTAGGCCCATATCTGGCTCACATATTAGGCTTTCTTCTGGCCCACTATACGCTCGGGTCCTCGGCCCAAGTCTGGCTCAGGCTCACATACAGCATAGCAATCAGATAAAAGATATATGGGCCAGATCTGGCCCTCTGTGTTTCAGACAAAACTAAATGGCCATAGTCTAAAGTGATAATTATAAAAGTCCAGACCGGCTCCGGCCCATATAGGATACCGAATGCAAAATAAAAATGTACTGCTGGCCCGAGCCTGGCCCACATAGCCTACTGCAGAACGGTGGCCAAGTTGCCACCTACAGGTGCTGGTACATAGGTGGCACAGTGTGTTGATGTATGAACTCTAATGAAACTACATTAAAATTAATTATAATACAATACAATTATAGGCTACAAGTTCAGTAACCACATTTAAATGAATGAAATCAGAAACAGACGATCTACATATTATAAATCTATTATAAAAATATTTGTATACAAAAACCGACAAATTTTGTCTGCAAGAAATTACTTCAAACTACAACAAAACGTGTATGATTTCTAATGACATAGCTCTAATTAAAATAGGCAATCACTTCAGAAAGGAGCACTTTGTAAAGTGCTCGAAATTCAAAGTTCGAAATACATCAGACCAGAAGATGATTTAACCTCAAATGTAAGTAGGAGAATAACTTGAAGGCAATAATGATCAAAGTCTTTTCAAAGTTATCAAAAGTTATCAAAGATTTATTTTAATAAATATTAAAGTTTCAAAAAGGTAAGCAAATAAATCTTTGAATTGCCATAAATCAACATCCTGGCCCTTTTAAAACATAATGGATAATTCTAAAACACATCTATTTAGGTTTTATTTTCTCAGTGTTTAAGTGAATTGCTTGAGAGAAAGACATTTGTTGTAGAACATGTGGGTGCCTACTACATAAAAAAAGTTTGCACCTCACTAGCACAAAGGCTTGGCCTCAAGTGAACAATGCAGTTATTCTAATGCCACTAACCATGCTGAGGAACTTGTTTAGACCCGGAAAACCAAATTAATTTAAGTGTCTGATGGAATAGAAAATCAGCAGTAGTCTTGGTCCCCAGGACCAGAGTTGAGAATCAATTAATCACATATGAACTCTCTTTTCTCTTTTCAAAGTCTCTCTCCAATGATAGTTAAACTACCTTAACTTTTGGGCTGTTCAATGGACAATGAATGGGGCAATGGCCGACAATGATAAGGCACGAATAACTTTCTCAAAGTCAATGAAAGAAAATATATTTTTTAAATGTTTCTGAGTTGTTTTTCACTACTGCACTGACTCACTTGTAAAATGTCAAAGTCAAAGAGCACACTGCAAAATTATTTCTGAGTGAGAAGACATTTCATGGCAGCACAAATTCAGGAACCCTATTCGCTGTCTGCAAAGCAGCCTCAGAATTAACATGCAGGTACACCCCTATCCCCGTGCACCTTCAGGACGCTGGATCTGTTGTGTCTGCTTCATCTCTTCAAGTACCGTCAGTATGCGGTTGAGCATGGCCCAGGAACCATCTCCCCTGGTTCCTGGGGCTCCTACTGCCTGGGGGTCTGGGGGTCCCTGGGCTTCCTTGTACTGCAGGGCTGGGCTGGGGTTTTGTGGACTTCATTGTACTGCAGGGCTGGGCTGGGGTTTTGTGGACTTCCTTGTACTGCAGGGCTGGGCTGGGGATTCCCGGGCTTCCTTGTACTGTATTAAAGAACTTGTATTTAAGGTTATTAGCTGTGCCATTCTGAGCTTGCCTGTAACGAGTGTCAATGTAGGCTCCATTCCTCACGTTCATTTTACAGTGTTCTCTATGTAGTTTAGATTTGAACAATTCCTCATTTTTTTGTTGTCATTTTTAGAATACAAACCTACCTTAAAATTGTCTGCTGTCCCCACTAACAATGAAAGCCCAAATTAGAAAGCATAGATAAACATACTCTAGTCCTTTTTTCTTCACTTGCACCAATTAATCGGCAGGTATAGCAGCAGGTGTACCTAATAAAGTGGCCGGCGGGCGTATGTTTTCTTAATTGGGCCAAACTACACAAAACAGGGATCAAACCCGTTTCTTTCATGGGATGACTTGTTAAAGTAGCTCCTCACCCCCAATTAAAATATCTTGCCTGAGCTGCTGAGAATTACAGTAGGCTACAACACCTAAGCCATTGTGCTAATTTACATTATGAACATTGTTTTTACATTTTAAATATCAGTAAGTGTAGCACAATAACAATGACATGTATTAATTCTCTCACACAGTGACAAGCCATGGATATTCAGCTTCACATTCACGGCCAAATTTTTATAAGAGGACGATGCCATTTCTACAGTTTTCACAGTTGGTTACAAGCATTTCTTAATACTGAGTTTTCAAAACCCGTAATGCAACTGCCAACACGCTGTTTAACAAAACAGTTAATTTCATGCACACAATGCAATCAAGCTCTCAAAACAATGAAGACATGTTCCCAAATTGAATGAGTCAACCAAAACAGCAGATACTGTCATCTGCTGAGTAGACTATTTGGTCAGGTCTGTTACACACTGACCCAGACTCAGAGGACAATAGGGACAGCTATCAACACTGCATTGAGCCTTTGTGTTATGTGGATATTTGGTTGATATCTCAAAAAGTTAGGCACGAATTTGCACAAAACTTGTTATGACGGTTGGTTATGGGCCAAGGAAGAACTGATTAACTTTTCATGTCGATTGGCCAAAAGGGGTAGTGGTGGTGGGCGTGGTCTTCCACAAAAAGGTGCGTTTTTGGGCATTTCAGAACAGATTCTGGGAAGAACCACTGGGCCATCTTACGGTTTTTGTAATGTCTCTGGGTGAAGCCTGGTGGGGTGTTGTCAGACATTGTTAGTCCGTTCTCTACTGGGCACATTTTCTAGTTTATCTTTGTAATAATGGGAAATTTATAGAAATAAATTTATAAATAAATAAATAGATTTTTTAAATGTTAAGTTACTTTTCATGATTGTCCAGTTGTCTGACAACAGAAAGAGTCGGTGACAACACTTACTACAAACTACTACTATCTGTATGAAACTAGTGAGCGGCAGTGATGTTCTCGTTCTCGTGTGCAGGGCGGATTTGCCGCTGCTTTGTCCGTAGACTGGATCACGGCAGCACACCCCGCCCCTGCCGGTGTCCGCTCGTCACGTGACCGGAAGCCAAAGCAGTGCAGCTGACGCGGGCTGATTCTCCCACTCCCGGACTAGGAGCTGCACAGACCTCGCTGTATATCGGTGAAGAAGGGCAGGGAAAAGCAAGACAACATGTATACAGTTATTGAAACCGAGGTAAGACTTTAGTAGACATCACTGATAACTAAATAGTTCGTTTGGAAGGCTGCAAGTCGCCCTGTCCGCCACCACGGAGAGGGGTTTCCATTCAGGAGTAACGTTAAAGACTTTTTCAAAGCTCTTTACTTTCGATGCTGATGGCTAGCTCTCTTGCTAACGCAACGCAAAGTTTCACTATTACACGTCGTCGTTGTAACTTGTAACGTTAAGCGTTAAAGCAGAGGATTTTCGGTCATTTATTGTAGCGGACAATGAAACAGTCTTTCAGCCTTAAGGAAACTATGCAAACGGGTTTGACTGGAAACCCTTTCAGTATGAGTCATGTAGATTTTGCCAATACTTCCTGGAAGCGTTGTGCAGCTTTGTGCAATGTTATGTCAGTGTGGTCTTAAAGACAGGATGAGGGCAACGTCTGGTCTGATTGTGCCCGTCTCTTTCATGGTGTTATTGAATCAATGTGGCTTTTACTGGATGAAATCATTTGTCCACAATTTTTTTAAATACTTGTACTGCGTAGATGTAGAAAAAAAAAGGCAAGTCCAAATAAAAAATATTTTGAAACTTGTTGTGTAATAACATTTCTGAATGTAGCCTAACAAAGATTTATAGTTGTATATCAGTGTTGCACACAAAGAAAGAAAAGTACACAACTCTAATGGTCTGCTGAGGCTGAATTGAATCTTTTTATTGTAATGGAACTGGAGTCCGTGGGGTTGAGTGTCAGGTAGTGCAGGTAGGGAACAAGCACAGATCCTGTACAGACCCACGGCGCGTGTGTTCAATTCTATGCGCTGAAGCAGAAGCACTGCGACACGGTGAAATTACCTAATTCCACTAACGTTACTTAAATACCACAAGATGACGAAAGTTTGTGCGTCAGCGAGTAAATCCCCGTTACTAACTGTGGATTGTTAAATTTCACTTTTGTCTTCACACTGGGAGACTCTGTGGATTGAGTTTTATGCTGCTGGTCTGCTGTCTGTACATCTCCACAGTACAGACATGACGTGATGCGCACATCAGGCGCATTAGAGATCGATTTAGACCCATTTGTATACAGACCAACTTTCGATTTTGTGCCTCTCTATGGAAACACTGCATCTCACAGTCAAAAACGCTCATCTCAATAACCGTTACTTGACGAGAAACCATTCAGACTGGCTGGAGGAGGCACAGAAAGTCCATAATTAATTGGTGTCAGTGGAGGACTTGTACAAAATTATAAGTTATGACCAGTTGCAGTTAGTGCTGAAACAGTTAGTCAATTAATCGATTTAGTCACTCGTCAAAAAATTAATCAATTATAATTTTAATTGTTTTAGTCATTTATCAAGTAAAAATACCAAACATTTGCTGGTTACACGTGGTCTTTGCTTAAATCTGGGCATAGAACTGCAACACTGGGTTTGTTGTTTTTCATTTCTCCTCCCTCCTCCATAGGCGGACTTTAAGAAGGCTCTGGCAGATGCAGGAGACAAGCTGGTGGTGGTGGATTTTACAGCTTCCTGGTGCGGGCCCTGCCAAAAGATTGCCCCTAAATTCAAAGTAAGTTTTCTACCAACAGCTGTGCTCTCACCAAGTCTGGGAGGGCCAATAAGTGAGATTTTTACTGCCACATAGTTCAAAATGACCATAATATATCTGCAGCCAGATGCTTGATAAGGTTGTTGATCAGTACCATTGACTCAATGATAACATCACCAGGTGCCAAGGTGCAACTCATTTTCAGGCCCTCTGTTTTGGAACAAAAACTCCCCACCCATTGGAATTTCAGGACACTCCCAGCCTCCAAAATTACCCCTTTTTTATTTCTAATATATTACCTTTATAGCACCCCAAAATGACTTGGTCTGTAAGTGAACTGACTGAAATAGTAGCTGTTCATATAGTCCCACTTAATCACTGTTATCACATTATTCTTCACTCCAAACTTGTACATGCTCACACAACTGGTCACTGGGTGTAAGTCTGTTGCCAACCAGAGGGCGGTATTCAAAGTTACACTAACAGTTATAATTTGGGTAACTTTGCATAAACACACCTGTTCTGGCTTTCTATGTTCACTTCAAATTAAGCCAGTCAGACGCCATACGAGACTTCCAACACGCATATGTGGGTTACCTTCGTACGGTGAGATGGGTTTGCTTGTAGGTCTCATTGTCCAGATGTGGTGAATGAATGTTTGAATACTATGTGAGTGAATGTGTACATCTATCGCAGCCCCGTGTCAAGTTCAAATCAAACTAGGTTAAAGAAAATTATTCAGAATGAGTTCAAAGTATTAAATCAACAAACGGTAATAAAAGATAATCAGCAACTTAGGAGTGTGCAGTTGAAAAAACTGTTCTCTGCGGTGTCTTTCTTCTTTGTTTGTTGCTCACCTGGTTCAAATAAGCTATGCCACAGGTATGTTACCTCATGTGTAGGCCGGTATCAGTCTCAGCCAGTAAAACTACTTAGAAAATATTTACAATATGCTCATTAAATGAAATGGCTCCAACAATGCCCTTTGTTAAACAGTACCATGAGATTGGGGAAATGTGACTTCTATTACACTGGACCCTTTAAGGCTTTCCCTTGGTGAAATTGACATGTTCAATAGGGCTCTCATGCACATTATCTTGAGAGTGTAAAACTGTATAGGTAACATTCAATTTATCCTGCAATTTACCCTGCATTATATTACAGATATATTTAATTTGTCCAAGTTTTCATCTGTAATTCATTGGCTTTTTTTTTGTTTTTTTGCACATTTGATTTTTAATGTAAAATATTCCAGGTCTTGGATTGCTGATGCAGCACTTAAATAGTTTTTGTTAATTCTGTTGATTTAGCAAGGTAGGACTTTGAATTTGGAAATCAGTAAATCATATTCACGTGGACACATCGTCTCACATGAAGACAGACATGCTTTGGTACCTACTGCTCAGACACAGTTTAATAGCCAAATCATTCCCTTACTTGCCTATCATCAAACTCTACAACGTCCTCTCTCTGTCTCCTCTACTTTGTCCATTAACTGCATCCCTAGTATCATGCATTCCCTTTAGAACTACTCTGCGATACTTGTTTAATGGATTTCCCTTCCCCCCCCCCCCCCCCCCCCAGACGCTGTCAGAGGAACACACAGACTGTGTTTTCCTAAAGATTGATGTGGATGATGCTGCGGTGAGTGATGCACATAACCATTTAGTAACAACAGCATTGCTTTAGCAGCCTGTGTAATGTGACCATGGTGGGTCACATACACTTGATACACAACATCTGCTACATGTAATACCTTGTGAGCTGTATATAACGAGTAACCTGTGTGTTAATGTGTTGACCAGGACGTGGCTGCTGCATGCAACATCCAGAGCATGCCAACGTTTCAGTTCTACAAGAAGGGAAACAAGGTAGGAGCTCTGAGATGCTGTGGTAGCACTAGCATCACTTTGGCCTCATCCGGCACATCAAGCCCATGAACACCCAGTTATATTCCAGCCTGTTTCTGAAAGCCACTTTCTGTTTTGACGGTTCCCAGCCAGCTACTATTAAAAAAATTTACTTTTTTTTTTCTCTCCCTTACAGGTGGGGGAATTCTCAGGAGCAAATGACAGCAAGCTAGAGCAGATGGTGAAGAGCCTCAAATGAGCTGCATTGTTGAATGGGCAGCTATATAACCATCAACCCCCACTCCTCTACACCTCTCCCACTGTATCCCCCTCTACTTCATGACTTTGCGAGGGTGTTAATCAGAAATGCTTAAATGGACCAAACAACAGAATGTCTTCCATCATCATCATCCATATCCATTTCTGGCTCTTAAAGGGATTTCACCACTATAGTCTGCTGGGCATCTATATTGCTTACTCGAGGTCATATCTTAGTATCTTTCCAACCCTACAGAGTGGATGCTAATCGATACCAGTATGCCTTTCATCCGCTTCCTCTCTCTTCTTCTACCTCCCCCATATCCTCCATATAAACTCCCTCAGTGATGGCATGTCCAGATATTGTTCAACAACAACAGCATGATATAAAAACTACAACCTGATTTGTGGTGTTCATTTATTTATTTTCTTCCTCCTCTCTGTATTATTAATAAACAATATTCAGGTTGTAGGACTGGGGAAGATGTGTAGAGATACCCAGTTGAAGCATCAGAAAACCATTAGCAAGGTCATATGGGCTATATACTGTTGAGGTAGATAATAAACTCTACTCTATGGGCCTAGATCAGACCCTGAAGTCATTAGGCAGTGGTTGCACAAAGAGGATCAGGATCAGTCAAGAGTGGGGCAGAGAGATGGACAACAGGGTTAAATAGCAGGGTTTAATTAAACTGAGCGTATGTGTGGCATCTCTAAGGTGGTTCTGCCTGTAATAAAGTGATAAAGATAATGATTCTGACTACCTAGGAAAGTCATAAATGTCCAAGGTAAACTGTTGTAGGTTTGTACAGCCTGTAATTCACTACAACATTCACCATAACTAGCAAATGTTTGGTATTTTACTTAATATACTGTGTATATATATGACTAAAACAAGGCTCTGATGTGGGAAAGCGCAGCGACCCTGATCAGGTGGTCATAGTTTCTCACCCGCCAGCACATGTACATGGTAAACAGAAACAAAGCGGGTTAGTCCCCAGAAAGCAAAATTGGCCCATACCATACCCAGAAAGACGGTTATGGCTGAGACTCACCATAGCTCTGATCATATGGGGAGCTGGCCTTGCTTGATCGCAGTATATATGAGAATCCCTCTGAAATATGGGAGATTACCAAGGTTAATGACATCATGGCAACACAATAGCAGAGAGTTAAAATAAGGGTGAACAGGTATGGTAGCCTAGGTGCTGCCTTCATAGGCTCAGAAATGGTTGGGGAAACTCTTGATCAGATATAAAACACCTATACAGGGACAGGCTCACTGCTTGGGACTCCAGGACTCTTGACAAAACATGACATTGGGCCCTCCACTTCTAATTTAGTACAATATAAGACCCCCTCTTCCTTGTGTCCCTGAAAGTATTTTTTTTTTATGTTTACATTGCAAATATCATAAAGACAGTATAGAAGGATGTCACGCAGGTGCAGAGCGGCTGTTTGCATTTTTCTACCAGAAGCGACACTTCAGATGATACTGATGTCTTCCATGTGGAATACACGATCTGTTCAAGAGCAGCAGATAGTGACACTGGAGCCGATAGTGGCGCTTCGGCTATATATCACCACACTGCCATCTTCTGGTAGTATAGCACACGTTCACATAAGACCTTGCCAAAATGTCTTTGTTGAGCAAGATAGTTTCCATGTCCATTTCCCAGTAACTATGTAAAACTATCTTTACAAGAAAAGTAAACAATCATTAGGCTATTAATATGTACGGGTAATGTCACTGTTTACAAGCTAGTACTGCAAATGGGCGTGTGTGTGTGTGTGTCTGCGTCAGTGTATTAGTCATGACCTTGCTTCTAAGATAAGATAAGATATAACGCTACATTTATTGTCCCCATGGGGAAATTTGTGTTGGACCCTGTTGCTGTGGCATTTAATAAAAACATCAGTTCCATACAACATACTTCACATCATACATACAATCATACATACAGTACATCATCATTCAAAAAATACATACATTCTGACATGCATATTACATAGCAATAAAAGAATGCAAAGCAACCCATCGCATCATACTGTGCAACTACTGCACTGACCACACAACCCCTATAGCCTATTACCGATTTATTCAATTATTACTGAATTATTGCCCAACCTCTCGAGCCACAGTTAATGTAATACTGCACAACCCCTATAGCTTCTCATGGAAGTCTGAAGACAGTGAACAGCAGAGTTCACATTGGTCGGAGTCCTGGTGGGATTCAAAGCCTGCAGGTGAAGGGACAGACTCTGGTGTACAATATATACATTCAAAGAAAGAAAAAAGCAGCCCATACTAGACAACCTTTTAAAAAATATAATCTAGTGCTATATTATCCTATACTTTTCAACAATTTTTAATGTTTTCGGGTAACAAAAATTGCACAAATCCGATAGTGACGCTGTAAGAAGCAACTTTACATTTTGGCCAATAACTTGTGAACCATTTAACTTAGAAACTTTTCCATAGACTCTTTGGATCAAGCCTAATCAGGAGCACAATCAGGATTTTCTGCGATTTTGCGTTTCACAAAAAATTGCCTCTTCTTTTTCAATTTTTGATTTTTTCCTCCATAATTTGTACAGCACACTATCAGACCCCCCTGATCGGCTTATGACGTGGCCACAATTAGCTAACGAGCTTGACAGGGTACGTGGCTGAGCAGAAAAATGGCCATAACTCATCGACTGTGCATCCAAGTTTCAAAAACACTTTAAAAATTTCTAAGGGGTCCCAAAATTTTGAAAAATGTATTTCTCGCAACCAGATGTAGCAAATCTCATGAAATTTGATATACATGTTAAGTGGACAAGTAATAATGGAAATCCAAAATTTGGTCAAAATCACTTCTGGTGGGCGTGGCCTATGACATTTTAGCTTAGAACTTGGCTTGTGATTGGACGATCACTACGAAACTTGCTGAGCTCCTCAGTAATCCTATTTGGAACATTCCTAGAAAGGTTCATCCCAGGTGAAAGGAAGGCCGAATGTGAATGATAATAACCAAGTCTCTCATAGACTTCCATTGTATTTATAAGTCAGCCACTGAAAACAGCAGAAAGCAGAAAGTATGGGATAATTTTCGTGCTGTTGTTCTTCTTCTCCGAAAAGTTATCTTCAGTCATATTGGCATATTGTCCCCTGCTTGGGACCAATTTTTTTGTTGTTGTTGTTTTTGCAGAGAAAGGCTAACAGAGGAATTGGCAGATATGAAGTTATTTAAATAAGTGAGATCAAAATCATTTTCTTATTTATTTATTTTTTGTAAATAGAAATGTATATATCCCTTTATCAAGAAGTACACATGAAGTACATTATTTCATACATTTATTTAATTATATATTGCAATTCTACGATGAATAAAATGTAAATAAAGCAACAGGTAATGTGTCAAACTACAATGTTTGGAGGAATGGAAACATTTACATTTTTATAACAGTGCAATGATTTTCAAGGTTGCTTATAAAACACTTTTAAAGGTCTCACATTTTTTTTAAGGATCAGAAGGATGAATCTGTGTCACTATGCCGTCCTCTCTCTCTGACCCTCACCACAGTGGAAACTTGGTTAGTTGATCCAACACAAACCTCCTGATTCCATTAAAGATTCTCCTCACTGAGCAGCACTGCTGCCGCATTAAGCTGTAACTCCATCAAGAAAAACAAGACTCTGTAATAGTGCTCCATCAGTGCAATGTAATCCACCCGCTCACTTTGGATGAAATCTCTGAAATCTCTCAAAAAAGTTGACTATAGCAACTTCTTTCCATCTCACATATGAGCCATATCTGTGAAGGTATCCTCCTCAAGGTTTCTTCCTATAGAGAAAAACAGCCTTGTTTTAGGCATTGTCATCTGATACACACACAACATGGAACGAGATCAGTGCCAGCAGAGATTGTATTTGAATTGCATGAATTAGAATTTGTCATGCTCATATTAACCTGTTGAATTCAAAATATGACTTTGTTGAATGAATGAAATTCAAAAATGTAATTTGCAAAGCACAATTTAAAATTAAATACAATGGCTTGACATTGAATGTGATTATTACTGTGTTTCAATTTTAACTATAATTTAATTCAGAGTGAGCTCTCTGAGACACACTCCCACACACAGGGGACTTTTGTTCCCTGAGTGTCGACTGGAAGGCAGCAGCTTCCTCGAAGGCTCTGAGCTCAGTCTGAATTAGGAAAGCTGAATTTGAAAAGAAAGATGCACTTACCCAGCCTTTCTCTTCTCAAGGACCTTTTTGACCCAAGAAACATTTGGGTCCAGGCAAATCGTCAACCCGTTCCCTTTAAGAGTGGCACTGCAGGACCAAAGACAGACCAGAGACACAGTGAGGCGGGGCTGCCAGTTCTAATTTAATATTACACCAGAACCAATCATCTCTGGCACAGTTAATGATTGTTTACAGGTTAACAGAGCGGTGGTTGAACTTACATGATCTCAGTTTCCTCACAGTGGGAGTTAGTGGGGATCACCTCCAACTTCGCTATGTAGCGACCAATGGGCTTTTTCTCCTTGCTGATGCATCGGCAGCGCAGATTCACTCCCTGCTCCCCAAGACCCATCCCTGAGAGGGGGGTGAAAGGTCACAGGAGAGGTCAGATGCCACCGAGGTCAGCATAATCGGGCGTAAAAAAAATAAACGGGCGTTCGATATTGATGTTGACACTATCGAATCACAATATGCGTGTGTTGGCATCAAAGAGACTGCAGTAAGACATGTTAATTCCCTAGAAAAGAATGATGTATAACCACAGTGATGATTATGACTACGATGTTCATTCTCCAACTGTAGAAAACAGATGAGACTCACCCACAGTGAGGGTCAGGAAAGCCAGGAGTGCCACAACAGAGATGGTAGACATATCTGGAATGAATAACAGCACACGCTAACACGCTCCTGAAGGCTGCAGATGAGATTCTCTCTGCAAAATTTGCTTTGATCCACTTGCTTTCCGCCTGTCTGATTTTAATGACCGGTGAATGCCAGTAGCCTGCGAAAGTATGAAGTCAATCAGCTCTTCTGTAAATCTTGAGGTAAATCTGGTCTGCTAGCCTTCTCTTTCTATCTGTTTCCCTCTCTCTTACACTTCCTCTGATGCATTGCTCTTTGTGTGAGGAGGCGGCTTATAAAGAGTGAAGTAGTCTGGTGGCTGTTGCGACATCCATGGGATATAAGGAAGTGAATTCTGGTGATGGATTAAACACCACTCCACAGGAAACAAGATATCATTCTTTTATTAGTGCAAGGCAGTTAATGTTTGAGTTATGGTAATTATACTGACAGGAGCAAACCTCTTGTTGCCTTTTCAAAACTTTCACATGATGATTCCTAAACAACTTGTTTCTCCTTTTTGTGTATTTTTTCTTTTAACAGAATTCATTTTGTTGCTATCTGTAAATTGGTGAATGTGAAAGAGAAACAGTAGACCAATTATGTTGCATGTTAATGAGATTACTGTTCCTCTGCAGCACTTTACACTTCAAGGGCCAATCAGCATGCCTATGTGAAATTTTGAAATGTTTGCTTTGATTTGCAGGATTCATGCATTCATGCATTGTTGGTAGAAGTTTCCTGCACAGTCACAGTCTAGCAGAGTCACACACTGGGCACTGTAATATCCAGTGTTCAAAGCAGGGAAGGCATGTGCATACTTGCGAATTTTTCTCAGCAATTATTCAGAAGTTACTCAACTTATGATAAGTTAGTTGAAATATTGTGATTCACAATAGTGTGAATATTGTTCCAAACATTTCATGTGCTTTGTCACAGAGCATCTTAAAGCAATATTCCACTTAGTTTTGATCGGTTTATTTGGCACTTGACCGCCATGGAAACCAGAATATAAGCTAATCACCAAGATCAGATGCAGCTGGACGAGTTTGTAGAGTTCATATTTTTACTTCCAATTCATTTGAATGAGGCCATGAAAATAGACTGAAAACTCACATTTAACATGTTTGTGAACAGATTCAACAGCAGATCACAGACACTATGATTTTCAACTGACGTTTGGTCGTATTTTTCACATTTATAGCATAATTTTGCCAAATAGCATTTTTATTGATAGAAGAGAACACAGCAGAGGCATGTATCCCTCCATTATGTTCTGTCTATCAATAAAAATGCTATTTGGCGAAATTATGCTATCTTGGTGAATAGTTTATATTCTGGTTTTCATGGTGGTCAAGTGCCAAATAACTCCCATGTTAAAACTAAGTGGAATATTGCTTTAAGTGGATTTATCGCCTTCATCTCATATTGCATGTTGTATTCTATCATCAAGTGTAATTTATTGCTTAATTTATCACTTCAACAAAGCTTTGCTACAGCACTGAGCAACCCCACTTCTATTTTTCTTCAGAACAAATCTTGTCAAAAAAAAATGAGACAAGTTAGGATAACATATTGATTCTTTTCTGGGTATGAAATGCATATAGAACAAGAACATGAATAAGTTTACTACTAGGAATTCATTACAGTCATTGCTAATATACTGTATGTTTGGCAGCCATCTGAACTATGCAGTGAGTTTATGACAAACCAACGAACTTGCCCAGGCACGGCGCTTGACGTCAGGAAGATTCTCTTACACACACACACAGGTAGATTTCAAAGTCCCGCATGCAGGGCGACCCAGAAACCCTCCAGCCCCCGACTCAAAGATGTGGAAAAAAGGCTTGCTTATTTTCAGCCCCCCTCCAGCTATTTGCAAAGTCAAATAAACACTTCCTGGCATTTACAGAAATTCCCAGGAGCTCAGAGTCATGCCTTGGCAGTTCCTCCTTTCCACATGTTGTATATCAGAAACATCACCAACTTTTAATGCACTTCTGCTTTCATCTGATGCGTAAATGCTGGTAGAAATCAAACAGGTGTCGAGTCCAATCCCGGTTCTTACTGAAACTCATTGTTTGTTATTGTATGCATATCACAAGACTAGTACTCATTCTGTAGGCTCAAGTAGTGTGCCTATCAGTTTACCATTCAACCTCAAAGGAGAAAAAAGGAAAGGAGCCAGTGTGGGCGATGACAAAGCTAATGATTCATTCTTGATTTTCCCAGCTCCTTTCTTCTCTTCCTCATTAACTCAACCCGCGTTTACAGTATCTGTGTGTATTATGTTGTGTTCTGTGTGTGTGTGTATGTGTGAGATAGAGAGAGAGTGTATGTATATCTGTTAGCCTGAGAGTCTGGGTGTGTTTTGTATTTGCACGTTTGTATTTATGTGAGCATGTGAGCAAGTCACAGGTGAAGCAGGAAGTTACACGTGATTCATCACACCTGTAGATATATCTCTGTGGCCACTCATGTTTACTCATATCTCCCTGACTGGGTGTGTGCCAAAAAGGAAAGGTAATATCCACCTGTTCTCACATACAGGTACCTGTATAGAATCTAATATCTGTAGCTGAACCTAGACTGATTATACTGAACTTGCTCTCAAATATTCCCGTCTTCCCATTTCAGATGACTTTCATAATTATTTTCATCTACATAAAAAAAAAAATCAAATTTATTAATTGAATTATGTATTAATTTGCACATCTCATAGTTGGCAATCAACAAGTAAAGAAAACAGGCACAGAATGTTCCTGTTTTCTTTACTTGTTGATTGCCAACTAGAGATGAAATATGATGCAAAAAATGTTTTTGTTTGTTTATTGGTTTTGCCAAGTTTCATACATCTCACTTAGCACAGGATAAACTTAGAGTTCTCAGAACAAACACATGATGTGCGTCAACCACAATGGTCTTTCTCAGGCTCTGCCTCGAGTAAGATGTATCACACTTGGTAAAACCGCGGTGTTTCAGCTATACTCACAGTAAAACATTTTTTGCATCATGTTCAAGGACGCCCCTCTTGTCTTTACTTTGTAGAATACTGGCCTGCTCAGCCTTCTTTTGTAGTCCACTCTTTTCCCCACATCTCATAGCCGGACATAATGTAGCAATGTGGCTGTGGCAACTGTGGACTGTGTTGTTACAAAAGATGTTACTTAAAACACATAGTATGAATTGTAATTTTTACCGACGTTTTGATGGCACTGGTCACAGTGGAATGTTTATAT
Source organism: Centroberyx gerrardi (assembly GCF_048128805.1). Taxonomy (NCBI): domain Eukaryota; kingdom Metazoa; phylum Chordata; class Actinopteri; order Beryciformes; family Berycidae; genus Centroberyx; species Centroberyx gerrardi. The sequence goes on along the minus strand of NC_135999.1, from coordinate 8,742,564 downwards.
TGTTTTGAATCATGGAATATTCCAAGGGGAAATCTTTTTCCATGGACAAGAGTTTAACTGGTTACTCATATTGCATCCTTTTGTAAACATATATCTTTAATATTGTCTGGTAAATCATGGTTGAGATGTGTAAGCATTGCAGTTTATGATATAGGAAGAGGCAGTGATATAGTGTTATTTATCTGGCAGAATGCAATAATAAATAACAAAGCAACTTCTATACTATACTATACTATACTATACTATACTATACCGTATCATATAATATACCATACTATACCCAACTCAACTCAGCTCAGCTCAGCTCTACTAGAATAGAATAGAATAGAATAGAATAGAAAACCTGAAGTCATGATACTCAATGAGAAAACATGATAATGATACAGGGCTGATAATGTTTACTCTACACTCTTGTATTCTGCAACCCTGAAGGTTTTGCCTGTGGTCAGTGGAAGTTTTAGAATATGCAAACATGTATGCATCATACTGTCAAGGGAGATTTCATCATACTTCCTTTGTGATTGATTTCCTGCATTGGGTCAAGTCATGTTTACTTCTATAGCCATTAATCACAAAAGCATGTCTCAAAGGACTCAACATTCAGTCGCAAAACAAAATGATGCAAACTAAATAAAACACGACAAAACAAAAATAGCATGTTGAGAGACATAACAGGCCTACCTACAGGTTCGTAGCCTTGTTTTCTCTTTACAGTACTGTGTGTGTGTGTGTGTGTGTGTGTGTGTGTGTGTGTGTGCATGTGTGTGTGGAAGAATTAGCAGGATCTCTGGTCCACCTATTGAACCCACTATGCAAAATGAAATCTTGCATTTTCCATTGCAAGACACTACATTGTGGGCATTCAAAAGATCCTCTGACATTAGTACAAAATTTGGGGGAAGACCGAGAAGTAAGGATGATCACATTTCCAGTTTTCTGTTAGTCAGATGTTGCCTGTTATGTTATTTTCCACACCTATCTCACGAGTGATAGTTAAAATTCTTGGTGAATATTTCAAATTAGGTCCTTTCCAAGAAGGTTCACCACTTCATATTCACTTCCTTTTTGTATTTCTGGAAAACCTATGGAAAAAGAAGAAACAGAGTGACATAGATTCTAGACTAGATCTCCCCTCTTGCAGTCCGTCTGAGATTTCAATGCTCTTCTTTGACTTTTGTTTCCTGTCAAAATCGTTCACCCATCATCTATTGTTCATTTCAAGTCGTGCAAGAACTGAACAATTAAGTTGTCTAAATGACGACCAACCACCAGAACGTTTAAGAGTTACAACACACTTCCTTCTGCTTTGTGAGAGCGGCTGAACTGGCGGTGTCATCGGTCAGATGTGTTTGAGCATGTTGAGCTTGCGTCATCCCAGTCCCATGAATACACTGGGTTTCTGTCATCAGGCCCACTGTTGCTCCAGGAATGCTAAACGTCTGAGCCGGCAATGCATGACTTGATCATTTGTGTCATCGTTTGCCTGCCTGCAATAATGCACTTTTTGATCAAGGATAGGTATATCTGGTTTATAATATCAAGACTTTGTCTTTGCTATGATTGTTCGTGTTAATTTACTATAGCTGCACCATTTAAACTGGCAGTGTGTACAAGTGGTTGGAACGCAGACAAAAGCAAAACACTGATACCACGTGCTCTCTGTCTCTCGCTCTCTCTCTCTCTAAATATCAAAGGAGCACTTTAAAATCTCTATGGGTTTTAGTGCACATTCAAAAACCATTTTACTTATGTAGTTAGCTAGTTGTTTATGAATTATCTTTTAGTCTTTGGTACACACATTCACCTTGATGAACTTTGATGAGTGAAACGGCAGCTCCTGTTACTGAGAAATGACGGTATGTGATATTGATTTGCCATGTTGTGACTTTGACTTGCCTGGTGTGCAGCCCCCATGAATCGCAGTCTTAAGCACTTTTTGAATTTGGCAGGCGATTCGGGGTCTGGACCATAGACTGTAAAATAAGATGGACGTAGTGAGTGTGACGTCACCCATAGGTTTCTGAAGGGCCGTTTTGAAGCGATCGCTGCCATGTTGACATTTTATGGAGCCAGTGCAGCCAAAGCGAGGCTGAGGTTCGTCCACAGAGCCGCAGCGCCACCTGCTATTGGCCTGTAATCGGCAACCTGTCAATCACTAGGAAAACTACCCCGTTTTACATTCATTATATCCTGTTAATGACACAATTATTTTGAAAATCGCCATATGGATACATATTAGAAGGAGTGAAATTAGCTATTGAGACCATAACCTCTTGTCGAAAAAATGTATTGACTTTATATTTTGAGTGAGAAGTTGGGTTGTGGTCCCATTGACTTGCATGGAGTTGGGCCGGGTTTGGAGTCTTTTTGGAGCTGGCCCCTAGCGGATGTTAGAGGAATTGCCACTGCCAACACTTCCTTATTGGTTTCAAAATTCACCTGTGGTATTGGCTGCTTGGTCTGGACGCAAGCCTATCCACGACTGATTCACTGACGTCATTTCTCGTCATCCAACCGATTGGTTTGTGTTTGTTGTCAGTTATCAAAATCTTTGACCAGTCACAATAGCAAAGCAGATTGACGTAATCTGGAAGCGGCTCAGAGCAACAACAATCATGGTGGCGTTCACTTCTGAGCTTTTAAACATGCTGATTGTCCCTGTTTTAATTAATCAATGTAATTTAAGATTTTTATGGACTGACAAAATCTCCAAATCTAGCTTGCTATCATCCAGTTCCCTGTTGCGCTCCGTAACACTCGTAAGTAGGTTTGTCCCGCCTACATTGACCATCCAATCAGGTATGTCGGATAGTATCTGGCCGAAATAATTGCCAGTGGATAGGCTTGCGTCCAGACCCCTATGAATCGCCATGCAAATTCAAAAAGTGCGGTGAGGTGAAGAACGTGTAGAGCATCCTGTCTTGCCTATCTTCTCAATCATGTGTCTTAATTTTCCATTTCACTATTGTGTTTTAATAGCTGCCCAATGTCTGGTCCCAGTATTTGAGGGACGTACAATAAAAAGTCCATCATGGGACATCTGATGCAACTTACCGTCATCTTTGAGGGCATCAGATGCTTTCTTGAAATTCCCCTTCCTGTAGGTTAAATGTTGGATGACAAAACGTGGGGTAGCATATATCAGGCGCTCATCCACAGATTGCATCCAACCGTTCATTTTATTACAAGTCATCTGTGAGTCAATTGTCGACTGATCAAGTTGCAATCCCTTAGCTTGGTGTGAGCAACGGTGCCACACACTTTTCACATCATTAAGCAGAGATCTATCATTGGCAAAGCATTTTTCTCAGCATTCCAGTCTCATCACTCCATTTATCACTCTACTTTTCAGTCACTGTGGTAGTTTTCCACCTTTATCAGAAATTGACTTTCTTAACTCTCTATGGTGACAAATGCTGACCTGTGAGCGCTCTTGATAAATCACGGATGTATGTCAACCTGCTTATGAACCCCTCATCAGTGTAAATTCCCACTGCTGACAGTCCCAGCTTGCGCAACACTCCGGGGCGGTGACTCATTTCCAGACGACGCCTTTAAAAGGAGAAGCTCTCCTCCTCAGCGGCACATTCAAACAACACAAGAGAGAAAGCAGCCAAACCAAGAAAAGGAAAAGGAGAAGAGAGAAGGAACTGAATGAAAGACAATTATAGCAGAGCGCAAAACGTCTTCTGTGTTTTACTTGTGACCAACTTAGTGCTTTAGTCTTCATCGGAGGGCTTTCTGAAGGACGTCCTTATCATTCAGTGTTTTAGTTGTAACAGAATTTATAAAAGTGAAGATGATGAGCAGCAGAGTCGCCGTCACCTCTATTGTGGTGCTCCTGGCCTTCCTGGCCGTCACTGAGGGTAAGTCTCTTTTTCATCAGTTTATGGATCAAATGTAACAATAATGGGCTATGTGGTGAATTCATGTACTCTGTGTTCATTTTGCCCTCATCAACTGAGTTAGGGGATCAATATCAACAACCACCATGGCAATATGTGACCGTATTTGACTCTTAACAGGGATGAGCCTGAGAAGCCTGGGGGTGGAGCTGCACTGCCGCTGCATCCAGACGGAGAGCAGACCCATCGGCCGCCACATCGCGAAGGTGGAGCTCATACCTGCCAACTCCCACTGCGAGGAAACTGAGATCATGTGAGTCCCAATTTCAAAGCTACCATCCCATCTCAGTTACCATCATTGACTCAGTGATGTTACAAAAACATCAAGGCGATTTGGGGAGATTTGGTTACCTTTTACCATTCCTAATGTTGCCCCTATTGGCTTTGGTAAAGGACATGAGGTGCTGATCAAAGTTCTAGTTCTGACTGCATGTTTGGTGTTGCAGTGCCACTCTGAAAAAGACGGGCCAGGAGGTCTGCCTGGACCCTGAGGCTGTCTGGGTCAAGACAGTGATTGCCAAGATCCTGAACAAGTAAGTACAGATCAACCACACATGGGCAGTCAGACTGAGAGAAACAGTGGGCTATAACGTGGTTGGAATGGCCTTAATCTATATCTCAGATGCAGAAATGAGTCTAATTTAATGATTTTTGCTTGTTAGTTAACTGGATCATATCCCTTAACAAGTGGCACAAAAGGTCTCAATCCACTTTTGATGCTCAAACTAATTATTCTTCTCATTTTCTCCACAGCAGAAGGCGCTGAATAGACGAGGAGAGACACTTGTTGCCTGACTGTTTCAAGACAAATTAAACGTACCAAAAAAGTATTCATTTGATCAGATGATAGAATCATCATATTCATTTTAATACTGGCAGACTGCTTAATTTAATGTACTGGTCAACTCTGAAAAACAAAGCTAGACTTCTCCCACTCAGGTTATGTTTGTATCAAACATGTTGATGTTTAATTTATTATTTATTGTCTGAAGTCTTTGCATTATTTATGTCTTAGTGTTTTTTGTATGTCATTTCTGTATTGTATACGTATCTCTTGTTGTAAAACTGAAGTACTATTGTCTCTATCTATTATCTATCATTGACAAATAAGTTATGTCTAATTATTTCACTTATTTATTAATGTATTTAATATATTAATGTAATTTATTAGTTGTCAATTTATTTGGATTCAATTGTGCAGTTCTGTTGACAAGCTATCTATGAATAAAAAAGTGAACATGAAATAAATGGAATTGCGCTGTATTGTCTTTCTTACATACCATTAATCAGTTGCGCAGACATTTCCTGAAAATTTACGGGAAGAAACATTTCCCGACAGTGTATTTATCTTACAAGTGGAGCTTAGAAAAACATAATTAGCCTGCTGGTGTGGAGTGTGGGATAAGCTGCAGGATGTAGGAGAGCTTGAGAGATAGAGAATGCATGTTCACACACACACATACACACACACACACACACACACACACACACACACGCACATGCGCGCGCGCACACACACACACACACACACACTACAGTTTGCTCACACACACACACTACAGTTTGCTCAAATAGCATGTGTTCTGTGTTTGTTTGTAAAAAAACGGTGAAGCAAGTTCGGCAGAAATTCCAAGAAACCAGCTTTTCTCCAGGCTTGTAGCTGGCCAAGTGGAGGCGGACTACATAGCCTGAACTTGACTGTCACTTACTGGACTGTTACATCAGCAGTCAAAGCTCCACAGCACTGTAGCACAAGATCCTGGTTGTTTATGTAATAACCCTGAGCCTTACCAGTGCATAAGGCTAGGTTCATGTTAATAAGACACAATTCTGTAATGGGGCCTCACCCCCAGTGACCTCTCACGTGACAAAGTTAATTTGATTGTATGGGATTGTATAGTGCATTGGAAGCAGCCATTGTCTAATTGCACCAACATCCCCATGGTGTTTTCTAATGGCAGACGGTCCATCAGTAAACTTTAATGGCATCATAAGTCATAAATTGCATTAACCTTCCATCCCCCTGCAGATGTTGCTCGTGTGATAAAGCAACAGCAAAGACTTTGATTTATTACCGCCGCCAGCAGAGTTGGATGCGTTCGCCCCATTCTGTCGGTTTGTCTGTTAGCAGGATCTCTCCAAAAGTTATTAATAGATTTGCACTAAACTTTGTGGAAAGGTGGGTCATGGGGCAAGGACGAACTAATGAACTTTTCACACGGATTGGCTGAGGGGGCGTGGTAGTGGGCGTGGTTTCTACCAAAAGGCATATAACTTCCAAACAGATTCACGTAACACCATCAAGCTTTGTGGCCTATCAGCAGATATAAGAAGAGGCAAACCCTCCATTATTGGCCCATCAAACAACATGGAGGCACTGGAGCTCATTTCCTGTTTAGACATAACCGACCTGCCAATTTCTCCAGAACTGATTGAAGTGCTGATTGGCCACGTGGGGTTGTGAAAATGTGGCTAAAATTTGAGCACGCAGATCTATGTCCCATTTCAGGTAGCCTGCTGTCATGAAAATGTGTGTATCTCCTCCTGATGTGAAAGGTAATGGGGCATGGAAGGAATTATTAACTTTTGGTTAAAATTTAAGCTTTATTTAATAAAGAACAAATTCTTAAGTAATAAAGTAGTAATAATAACAATAATAATCATCATCATTATCATCATCATCATAAAATGACATCGAGGCAAGATAAACCTTTCTTAATTAATGCTTATGTAACTAAGTAGTAACCATGTGTTCCCTCTGCCTCGCCATGATCAACTAATATTCAGACAAGTGCATTGCTACTAATGCTTAGCAACAAATCAAGAACTACAGTGTTAAACAACGATATAATGAATTGTTTATTAACACATTAGTTTCTCATTAACTCTGCTGCAGCCTTCAATTAATAATAGGTTGATGAATGTTTTACTTAAAGATTTTAATTTGTTTTAGCTTTCTTCCAGTTAGCCCCCAGCTTAGTTAGTTAAAACAGATTTCCAGGTAAGTTTCCTTTAAAAAAAGAGTATAGCCTAAATGTTTTCCTCTTTCACTGTAAATATAATGGTCGATTAAAGGGCGCATTTCCCTCTGGAGCTTGACCATGTATTATTATTATTATTATTATTATTATTATCCTTATTATTATTGTTGTTATTATCGGCCTGTGAGAGGATGCGGGCGAGGGGCGGGACTGAGCGCACAGCCGGGGGTAGGTGCGGTAGTGCGGCGTCTGATGCGCGCAGAGAGACAACAGTCGCACTGGGGGACGGACGCACCAGAGATATGGAAATGCACACAAAATGCTGCCTTCCCGAGCTGTGACAAGCCACCGCATGTGAAGACAATAAAGGGGGGGGAAAAAACAAACAAACAACAACAACAACATCAACAAGGCTGGACATCTCTCATCCGGCTTCTAGCAGTCACGGAGGCAGCCTTTGCCGCAGAATCATCCTGCCAGAGCTCTCGCCGATGCGCTTCAGCTGTGCATGAATCCCCCCGTTTGGCTCGCAGGTTCAGGACAAAACCGGGCGGCGTTGACGACTGTGTGTGGATACCGTTTGTGAGTGCACCTCGACCGCGTCTCCACACACCGCAAGCACCTCCATCAGGATGGCGTTAACGATCTGCACGAGGTTTACCGACGAATATCAGCTGTTCGAGGAGCTGGGGAAGTAAGGGCGCATGTTTTTTTTTTTTTTTTTTTTTTTTTTATCATCGGACATCATCATCCCTGTATGAAATGTCAGCCTCTTATGTAATAGGCTGCCTTGGCTTAGAGGCGCGGATTCCGGGCTGTGGGTTGGTTGGTGTATGTGTGTGTGTGTGTGTGTGTGTGTGCATGTATGCTGCCGATAGTGTAGCCGTGCAACCTACAGTATGATGCAGGCGGGCTGAATAGGCTACGCTATCATGTCGGTAGGCCCGTGCAATACTCTCTTATTTGTTTTAATCCCCGTACCGGAGGCCTCGCTTACGTTTTTGGCCTCGCGGAAGATGTTGAATCGAGCGCACCGTCATTTGCCTCCATCCTCTATAGCGTTTCGACCCGGAATCCATATTCAGATGTGGGGAATGCGCGGGGTGCCACAGCAGGGCGAGGAGCTCCCGTATACTGTAAACTGAACCGGGGGGGGGGGGGGGGGGGGTGAAATGCATCGGGGTGTGTGAAATGGTGAGATTCGGTAACCCTGCCCTCCACCCTCCTCCTCCTCCTCCTCCTCCCCGCGCGACAGAAATACACACTCGGTAATGCGACAGCAGACCTTGTAGTTGGCGATGACACATTCTCAGGCCAGCCACCGAGCTGCGGTCAATTATCAGGCACAGGCAGGGAATTCCTCACCCCTGAGAGAGAGAGAGAGAGAGAGAGAGAGAGAGAGAGGGTGGGAGAGAGAGAGAGAGAGAGACAGAGAGAGAGAGGGGGTGAGAGGATGTGTGCCTGTGTATGTGTGTGTGTCCGCGTGTCTAAGCCTGAGCATTTGTGTGTACCAATCTTTATGTGTCGAAGTGTGCATTTGTATTCCTGTGTATGTGTGCCTGTGTGTGTGTATATGTGTGTATGTGTATTTCTCTGTGTGTGTGTGTGTGTGTGTGTGTGCGTGTGTGTGTGTGCGGCTGACTGACCTGCAGTCTGCCCAGCGCCCTGTGGTCAGTGTACCCAGATGCCTGCAGCCTGGTTTGACATTCAGTCAAAGCAGAGAGAGATGAGCTCCCGGCCTCCCAGTGTCTCCCACTTAGTATTCCAACTGGAGGAATCGCTCTCCCCCTGTCCTGAACCCTCTTTATGGACTGTGTGTCCCAAGCTGAGGACCAAGAAGAGACCCCCTCTCTATAGCTATAGCCCTCTGTATTTATAGATACTACTCTACTGTATCCGTGTTACACCATCTAGCATTAATAATGCAGCCTTATGGCTCGTATAGTGCTTTTTAACTCACCTCATCCCTTACTGTGTGCAACACCTTTTATCGCAGCACCCATTATTCATGCAGTGCGACAATAAATTTGGTCCAGGTACTCACTGAGAAAGCATCTCTTACGCCTCGTTCACAGTTGACTTTTGCATTAGGCTACGGTACGTCGGACGTCCATTCATTCCTATGGCAGACAATTTTGAAGGAGTGACAACGCAACGGTTCTGTTGGCAGCGGAGTGACAGATATGTTGGTAAAAATCCAACTTTTGCATTGTTAACTTAACCAGAAGTTGTATTCATGACTAGATTCACAACCTATTTTCCATTTTTTAATACAATAAAATAGCTTACAGTAGAAAACATACTTCACTCTAGATGAACTATTTTAAATACTGAAAAAATGTCTGATTTGGTGACAGTGATAACATAACGAAGATGGTGACTTGTGTATAATAGGCTGTTACTGTGCTTTAACAAATAATATAAGTTCCCTCCAACATCTGAAAAATGTAAAAAAAAAACTGCGTGCGTGACTCGTCCAGTAATCAGACCAGCTGAGGGCATCATTGCGTCGGAGATATGACAGATTCAATTGTGAATGAGGCGTTAGGCCCCGTTCACATGGGACAATATCATGTATTTCAATGCGACTGATGCATTGACGGATGACATGGATCAGTGCAGCGCGTGAAAATATCGCAGCCCAGTCCGTCAGAAAAGTTGAAAGTAGTTGAACTTTGGACGGAGCGCAGGTAAACATCATCTGCTGACAGACTTGAATGAAATTTATACAGAGGCGGTTTCTGTCCATGCGGGTTCTGCAATGCCCTGCTTGGAAAAAAACAATGGCGGAACAGATTATCACTGCGGTCTCTGCAACAACGCAACCTCGGTGGTTTCAAGGCATACTTCAACGCAAATTTGACGGATGCCAAATTTCCCATGTGAACGCCACCTTAATACCCTCGCATTTTCTTCAGTTTTTTAGTGTAACAGACCCTTTTTCAGTGTGGTACAAGCCTTTTTCCCCCCATAAGTCTAACATGTAGGTTTTGTCAAAAACTTTATACGTAAGAAAGTACAGAAGTAAAATGAACATATCAAGGGTTTGGTGCGAAAGCTTTTGTTGAGCTCTATCTGATGGCCAAAAGAACACATTAGTAACTATAAACACAATTAAAAGAAAGGGGAAAAAGCCAAAAGACTCAAGGGAACACAATAGGGTATAACTGCAACTAATGGCTTGTAAAATATAGATGTTTTTTAATCTTCATCTCTGTGAAAGGATCGATGGTTCCTATGTTATATTTTGAATAAAATAGATCATTTAAAGTTTTGTTTTTTCTCCGCTATAACTTATGCGTCTTTCTCGCTAAACCCTCCATATCCAACTTGTTTGTGTTGACCACCTCTACTTTTGAATAGACCTCTTACAACTATGGATATTGCATAATTTCATTTTGGAATTTGTTCTGCAACTGGATCACTTTTTGATACATTTACCACATAGGATTTATAGGATTTATGTTTTTTAATATGTGTTGGAGCAAAAATGGTGGTAACTGCATATTTTGATACCTAAGAATCCTTTTGGAACCCCTATTTTTCAGAGTGTAGATTAATGCATCTCACATGTTTATTCACAACACAGGGGCCTTGTAGCAACCGATAATGTAATAACTGCCGGATAATGTGATAACTTAAGCATCAAAATGCAATAAGATGTCTCTCTAAATGGGTTGAAAATGTAATAAAGACTGTTAATGTAATAAATACTGTAGTGACATCACATTATTACATTAACTGGTGATTATTACCCCTTAAGGGGGTCTAACACATTTTTAACTGATGATGTAATAATCATAATTTTGACCAATGTAATAACTCATGAATACTAAGAATGTAATAACTCAAATTATTACATTATTAGTCCATTTTATTATTACATCATCAATTAAAACTATGTTACACATCTTATAAAGTAATATTGCTGGATAACGTAATAATTTGATGTTACAACATTGCTAAGCAATTTACAACATTAACAGGTTTCTTTACATTTTTGACTTATTTAGATTGACGTTTTTATGCCGTTTTATCTGTTACATTATAGGATGCTGCAGTCCTGTCATATACAGTATATTTCAAATCATTTTGTAACTAACACTGCAGTGATTCCACTTCCTCATCACAGATTAAGTTCAGCAGCCATGTTTGCAGGCCAGTCCGCCCATACTCTGAAACACAAAACACAGGTTGTTTTCCTGTGCAGCTACATGCAGCCTGGCAGGCCCTTACAAAGTCTGTAGCAGTTAACATATGCTCTCGTCAGCACTACACTTAACACTGCTATGCCATATGACTTTAAGGGCACAGTCAAGTATGAATGTTATGTAACATGTTATGCTATGATAAATTCCTTTACCAAATCCCCTATAAATTAGAGGTAAGCTCTAACGGCATGCTGCTCACCCCAGAGGATGTTAGGTAACATGCTTATTGTACACATTCCTGTTACACCCAGTGGTTATCTAATGATTACATAGCTGTAAAGCTTCACATCGCTTCTCATCTTTTAACATAGATTGAAATGCCCCTATTCACTGTCTGATTTATCATATCATACCAGATAACGTAACATTCACGGATTTAAAGTGGTCACAGTAAACCCGTCGTTGCATACACAGAACTAGGTGAAATAACTGGGTTCATTTGAGGTAGCGAGTATTCAAGCATCTTCTTTCTAGTGTCTGCGTCCAAGCACTTCTAAATGTTTCTGATATCTCTGATGTTGTCTGGCGCTAAACAGGGATTTTTTTTTTTTTGCTGTGAAAGAGAACAGATTCTATTTAAAGGAAATGGCGAGATGGAGGTTGAATAGCAAAGCAGGCCTGGATGGCTGCAGAGCAGAGTGGAGCCGAGGCGGGCTGCGTTCAGAGATGAGAGATGCAGCGCAGAGCTCCTCTCCTCTCTCAAACATGGCTGACCTAGTTTTCTGATCGTCATGCATGTGCCTGAAACACCAGAACAACACATGGCTGACAGGGTGGTGGGCTTGAAGGCGCAGGGTTGATCTCAGTGGTCTCATATAGTGATTTTGGAGACTTTGTGTGTAGTGTATGGATGCTGTGTTTGTGTGTGTATGTGTGTGTGTGTGTCTGTGTGTGTGTATGTGTGTGAGAGAGAGTGTGCATTTGTTGGTGGGTGTGTGGGTGAGTTTTTTCTGTTAAACCCCTATTTTTTTACATTTTTCATACATTATACTGTAGTAGTATACCTTGTATATCTAATTTTTAAGTTCACAATATTCAGTTTATGGTGGGTAACAAGAAAATTGACTGTTAAAGCATCAATTTTAGGTCAGCCATGTTTATAACCTGTGACATTAGATTTTATACCAGGTAGTGTGGAACATGGCTCACATTGTTAGTTTGACCTCTTGCCATAACAATTATTTGTTTTGTGTGTGTGTGTGTGTGTGTGTGTGTGTGTGTTCCAGGGGAGCATTCTCTGTGGTCAGGCGGTGTGTGAAGATCTCCTCTGGACAGGAGTATGCTGCCAAAATCATCAACACCAAGAAGCTTTCTGCCAGAGGTAGGCAACATACACACACTCACACTCACACACACACACACACACACACACACACACACACACCACACACACACATGTGCAGACAAACATGCTCCAAGTGACACTGAGTCATGTGGGGATGAGCCGTGAACATTGCTGCCCCTGGAACAGGCTCTGGGGCTGTGAGGGGGATACAGAGAGAGAAAATGCGTGTGTGCGTGTGTGTGTGTGTGTGTGTGTGTGAGAGAGAGAGAGTCAGACAGACAGAGGCAGAGACTCATCTGGATTTTGGTTGATTAAGTGTGCTATACTAATGTGCACCCAAGAAAGAAGTGAATACGTCAGGTAAAGCTTTAGGTTTAGTGTCTGATGGTTTAGCTGTGTGTTTGCCTGGTTGCATTTTTTGACGTTTCCCAGCATCCATGCAGAGCAGTGGTGGTGTAGTGTGCATGCATGTCTCCTCCTCTTTCTGTGTCATTCATATTTGTGTGTCCTTATTTATATGTAAATGTTTGTGATATACAAGCTTGTGTGTGTGTGTGTGTGTGTGTGCACGTGTGTGTTTCGTATTGATTCAGGGCTCTGGCTGGTCTTGTCGTCCCAGGGGCAGATCTCTTGCGAAGCCGACCCAGTTCTTTCACATCCGTCACTGTAATTGTAGCCGCTGGCCTGGTTGCCTCAGGCTTGGGACACACACACACACACACACTCACAAACACACATCATCACACGCAAATTCACACACACGCACACGCACCTACACACATGGCACAAGAACCGCCAACAGCATATCTTTTAATACTAACCAATGGTGTGTTGCGCCTTTGCTGTTCCGCCTTGTCTCCAGCCAATGACGTGTGTTTCTGTTGTTGCACGCTTGCCTGCGATAGCCAATTACACCTCTCGTCCCACACAAGGTGTCAGGCTGGGGTTAGATTAGAGCTAAGTCAGTCATCTAACTGAACTGAATTGAATTTAAAACCTCTCTTATAGAAAACTGCAACGCTGTTATTCTGTTACGGCAATGCCTACAAGTTCTGATAATAGTTTCATTTTGATGATGCAAGTATACAGTAGGTTGTAATGTTGTAGTATGTGTCTATTGACAACCCCCCCATCCTCCTTCTTTTTGCAGTATTTTACCCTTCACTCCTTTCCATCAGCTCCGATTCTCCCTCCACTCGATGTCCCTTCTCTCCTCAGCATCCTTTCTCTCCACTGCCCTTTTGCATTCACTCTTTCGTTCATAACCTTTACCTTTACTCTCAAGACATTCAGTCATGCTCTTTCACCAGGTATTTCCACCCACCCCCCCCCACCTTGTCTCACACATTTTCTCCCCAAAACCCCACCGTCTCTCCGTGCCTTCATTTCTCATCTCTCCTTTACTTCGCTCCCCGCACACTGTCTCTTCTTTCTCCCCGTTTCCTCTCTCTTCCCTCACCCGTCTCCTCGACTCCCCCCCCCCCCCCCCTTATCTCCTCCCTCTCTCCCTTTCTGCCTCTCTCCCATGTTGACCCTCCTATCCTAGTTGAGTGCAGTGTTTGTAATGGACACCTCGGCTGAGGGATCAGTGTCTCACCACTTGCATGCTGGGACAGATTTTCCAAAAATACTGCAAAGGGTTATCTCACCGCGTACGCATGAACGCGCGCGCACACACACACACACGCACACACCGATACACTCTCTCTTTTTTCTCTCTCTCTCTCTCTCTCCCTCTGTGTGTGTGTGTGTGTGTGTGTGTGTGTGTGTGTGTGTATGGAGGTTTTACCATACCAGGCATGCTGGCGTGTCAGATATGGTCTTAGCCTCTTTCCGCGATAAGCCCTGGAATTGCAACTCTGATTCCCTTCTCTCTGGCAGGATCATGACCCCCCTCCCTCCTCCTCCCTCCCCCACCCACCCCAACCCACCCCCACCCACCCACTCTGCCGCTCTGTGTGTGTGTGTGTGCGAGCGAGCATGCGCGTGTGTGTGTGACTGTATATATGTAATTGAAAGGGGTTTAGGGTAGGATTGGTGGCTAGAGTGCGGGCAGATCAAGGCTATGTGTGTGTGTGTGTGTGTGTGTGTGTGTGTTTCCGTGCGTGCATGTGACCATGTGTGGAGGGCCTATAGGACGAGCCACAATCCCACAATCTGCAATCCTGATTATGCAGCATTTCATTAAGAGTAGCAGATCAGTCGGTGAATGAAAGTGAAAGCAGAAGAGTGAGAGGGGGGAAAAAAAGATAGGGACCAGAGAGAGAGAGAGAGAGAGAGAGAGAGAGAGATAAACAGAGAAAGAGAGGACAGAAAGTCAGCACTGAAGTCAAGTGCGTGTGTGTGTGCTTGTCCTCCCCCCTCATGCCTGCGTCAGTGTCCTGTCACTATGACTCCGTCTGCTATCCTTTGTCACTTTGTATTTGCGTTTGTGTGTGTGTGTGTGTGTGTGTGTGTGTATACACGTGCTTGTGTGTGCATATTCCCTCGTTTGTTTGTGTGTGTGTGTGTTCACGTCCATCTGTGTGTGCATATGCGTGCCCTTGTATGTGTATCTGTGTGATAGCCTCAGTGCCGGACTATCTGACCCTTTCAGCTAGTCTTAACGGTTGGATAGGTTAACATTGTTGAATCCGTTGAATCCAATAAACATCTGTTGAAGTTCAAAAAGGCCTGCTTGTATGACTGTGTAAATATTGCGTTGCATTGTGGGATTGACAGGGTGATAAACCGATAGGGTAAAGAAGTTACATTTATAAGGAAGGGAAAATTAAAACAAAAGTTAATGCATTTTAACAGGGACTTATTATTATTATTATTATTATTATTATTATTATTATTATTATCAAGACTTAGTAATGGGTGTCATGATGCCCTTCCTTCCATCATTCAACCCATTGCCCTCCAACAGGGTCTGAATGTTAATTCAAATTCAAAATGCATTATGATGTCTTTCCTTTTGAAGCAGACGGTTGCAGTTGTCTTTACTGCACCCTTGAGTTTTGAATGTTAAGCGTTATCATTGTTGTTCCAGGCTTGATGCCGTTCTAGTTCACCGTTCCGTAAGTGACCCCGTTCGATAGTGGACAGTTTCTATGGTAACAGGGGTGTGCCGTTGTTTTCTTTTTTTTTTTTTTGGCACCTTATGTGCAGGTGTCATGGTAACAGAGAAGATGGCTGTTGCTGAGGTGTAAGCCAGTCTGCCTCAGTGGTATGTGTGTGTATTTTTGTGTGTGTGTGTTTTCTTTTTGTGTATCATTCCTCCTGTAGTTTCCTCCCTTACTAGGCAACATAAACAGATGCATCCCCACTCCTTCATCCTCTCCTCTCCTCCTCTCTCCTCTCCTCTCCTCTCCTTTCCTCTCCTCTCCTCTCCTCTCCTCTCCTCCTCTCTCCTCTCCTTTCCTCTCCTCTCCTCTCCTCCTTGTATTCCTTTCTCCTGAGCCCACGATGACCCTGCCTCGTTCCCCTTGACCGTGTCGTTCTTTGAAGCCAAGTGAAGCGAGGGAGAGGGGAGGGAAAGAATGGAAAGAGATAGCGAAGGAGAGAGATGGAGAAAAGGGAGGGAAGGAGAGGAATGAGGGCTCAGTGGGAAGAAGGGGGATCACATGACACACTGGGTACTTGAGGGCTAAAAATAAATGTTGGTCACTCGCACCAACGCACACGTAGGCGCGCGAGCACACACACACACACACACACACACACACACACACACACACATACACAGAGTGCTGAAAATATTCCATCTTTCGAAAGGAGCCTGGTCTTTGTTCTAGTCGATGCTCACCTGCCTTGCCAACCGGCCTGTTGGTGCACGCTGGGAGAGAAACACGTGACATTAAGCCTGCAGCTGTAGGTATGCAGGCGCGTGTGTGTGTGCATGTGTGTTTATGTGTGCGTGTGTATGTGTGTATGTGTGTAATTTTGATATTTCAGTGAAACGAACCCCCAGTTTGACTAACTAGGGCATTGGACTCTGCGGAGAAAGCTAGGGCATTCTTAATTAGAGAGTACTCCATCTACTCTCTCTCTCTCTCTCTCTCTCTCTCTCTCTCTCTCATGCTGTCTGCCTCTTGCATGTCCTTTCCAACCTCTGTCTCTTTCGATCTATTTGACTTACCCTTCTCTCCTAACAACCCTCTCCCTCTCTCTCTCTCTCTCTCTCTCTCTCTCTCTCCTCCTCTTCCTCCCTCCCTCTCTGACTCCCTGCCAGTCTATTGCTCTTGGAGCGACAGTCCATGTGTTTCTTAATGAAAGTCTTCAGTCTGGTGTCCCTCCAGAACTGTTTAGACTTCACAGTGCCACAGTCTCATCTCCCCTGTTAAACTATGGCACAAGAAACAGCTGTTAGAGTCATTAGAAACATATTGACAGGCGCCCAATCAGAGGCCACAGCTATAATCGAAAAAAGGAAAAAGAAAATATCGCTAGAATGTGCATGTTTGTTTGTGTGCTTGCGCTTGTGTGTATGTGTTTCTGTTGGTCAGGATGTCTAGACCACCACCCTCTGATTAAACCACTTTTACATAATAGTCTCATGTGCATGGCTGGGTTATGCTGGGTAAGATAAGGGCAGACATTACAGTGCGTTATGAGACTCCGAGCAGTACTCCGGGGACATTTTTTATCTCCGACACCAGACACCTTTTGTTTCCCCACCGAAGAGAAAGCAAGGGAGTTATCGGCCGAGGCCTCGTAATTCTCCCTCTATTGGGGACCAGCAGAGGGTGACGGTGTCTCGGCGTCTCTGGATGGTTTCATTAGAACCCAGGGTTCTGCAGGGGGCGGAATGGAACCGTATGGAGGAGGACTACTTAGCCGCTGGCTAACAGAGGATGTTATATTCACCCCACTACATCTTTTTAATTAAAACAGTTAATTAAATCGGAGCAGCGCAATCCCAGCACCCTGTTGTGTGTGTGTGTGTGTGTGTGTGTGCGCGTGCGTGCGTGTGTGTGTTTTATTTTCCAGTGGAATGAGTGCTTGACGAGTAGAAGGATAATGTGGGTCTGATGCATGAAAGAGGCCAGAGATCAGAAGCCCACCATACAGTAACTCGGTCAATCAGAGCGAGGACACAAATGAGGGCTAGGATTTTTTTTTAGGTGCGGTACATAGTGTTCTCAGTGATTTAGTGGTGGAGACCGCTCCATCTAGATCCTCTCTGTCTGCCTCTTCTTTGTCTGTCTGTTTGACTGCCTGTCTCTGTCAGCTGTTTGTTTAGTCTGTATTTCTGTCACTGTATCTTGCTTGTTTGCCTCACCGCTTTCTATTTCTGCCTGTATCTTTTCTTTCTGTCTCTCTAAATCTGATAGTATTAGACTTAGAGGAAGTCAAACTACAGCTTTGCAAAAGACAAAGAACACACACACACACACACACACACACACACTCTCTCTCTCTCACATACACACACACAGCGTTATACTCTGCTGCAGTGCGGTTGCAGACGCGAGACATCAGAAACTGACTGTAAGAGAAACAAGCATTGGAGAGAGAGAGACAGAGAGGGAAGTGGAGGTGGGGGGGTTGGGGTGGGGTGGAGGTGGGGGGGGTTGGGGTGGGGTGGGGTGGGGTCGGCTTTCCCCATGCAAGAACACTAGCTTGTTGGAGTTTGTCTCGTGATGGCAGTGATTTGTAGAGTCAAGGCAATTTGGACAGCAACTCTTCCGTATCGCACTTCAAATTGTACACTCTGCAGGCAAACAGGTGCATGGATCTGGAGTATTTTTTCGGCTCAGAGTTGAGGGAAGCTGTCTTCCTGACTGCAAGGTGCATGAATAGACAGGCAGACAGTCAGACCAAAAGACAGAGAGACAAATGTACATATCCAACAAGACAAGGCAAGTTGTCAGGCAGATATTGCTACAGTAGATACAGATAAAAAGAAAGGGTTGCAGCAGACAAGCAGGGATGGAGGGAGGATGCAAGTAAAAACAAGCAATGAAATATACAGAGTGTGAGGCAGTATTCAAGGGGATCAGTAAATACCTCACAATTTGACCCACCGTTAATTCTTATAGTTACCATTTGGTAGTACCATGATAATATGATCACTCAATTTAATGTGATGTGATTCATGATGTAGAACCTGCAAGATACTTTGTATAATGTTAAGTCTGGTGACTAAGTTATAGGAAGTTGCTTCCAAAAAGTAACATTATATTACATATTATTACACGGCTTTTTTGAATTCTCAATTCTGATTGGCCAGTGAATGCATTCTGAAGTCTGTTATTTCTGAATTCATAGTATTCCCATGATGTCACATGCATTTCCTACCAATATGTCGCTTTACAGCTCATTGGCCGTGTTTGTCATTTGATTGTAATCACCTGTAATCAATATTTTCCTGCCAAGATGGCCTGTGGTGATGTAACAGAATCCTATGAATAACAAGCCGCTGTTTCCACATCTAATTGAATCACTCTGCAGTCTAGTCCGGTCCATTTTGTTGATTTCTAATCAAATTAACTAGCGACACCTGGTGCCAAAAAGACGATACTCCTCAGTTACTGCAGACAAACAGCTAACCGAGGTTAGAAACATGGAGGATTTTTCCAATATGATTTTTCAGAGAGCACAAAACCTTTGATTGCTGGTAAAAGGCTGAACAGCAATCTTACCAGATTTGTTTACATTTCTATGGTCACAGCTCTGCTACAGTGTAGCCATGGATGTTAGCTACAGACGTTTCTATGGTTACAGTGCTGCCGAACAATTTTTTGTCAGAAGCTTGTAAATTACCTTGTTATAAAATGATTTTAGTATTTTGTGTGAAATGATTAATATCTTTGGTAAGTAGCCGTGGAATAAGCTTTGTGTTGCATCAGAGTCTCAATTCACCCTGCTGGGGCTTATTTTGCGATAATGACTCCCTATACATTCCCTATACATTATTCTTTACATATTGATCAAAGGATTAGTTATATTCAGTGTTACTCCCAACTCAGCCATTGAAATATGATTTTTGACAGGAACTGGCTTCTTTTTTTAAGGACTTGATTACTGTGGCAATGACACTCTGTCATAATAGGCCAGAAAACCTATGTGGTTTAGGTAAAATAGGAAGATAAAAGGCGTCCCTTAAAAGAGCTCCACTAACCACTGTGTTCATCCCACAACTAAGCAGGCTCAAATGAGATGAGTGGTTCAGCTTTCCAACGATTCTAAATGTGTGCTTTTAAAGGTGCTATGTGCAACATTATAACATCAGTAGACATTAATATGATTACCGTGAACAAAAGAGACCATCGCCGAGTAGATTGGCAGCATCTACCGGCCCCTACACTGCATTTTACATTGTGTGCCACCGAGTCGGATTTCATGGGAAATCTGCTGGATTGCTTTATGGCACAAAACAGCAAGAGGTTCTTCCAGCGCACAGTTAAGACTTTCGGAGTGTTTTTTCACAATGGCAGATGGTGGAATAAGTGAAAAGCGGTTTATCCTCTGCAGTAAAGCAAAACAAAAAACCTTTGACTGAAGAAGCAAAGATCCTCTTTGCAACAGGAAGCAATGGGGTTTATGGGAAATGAGGTCTTAATTTTGAGAAACACTAGCGCTATCAATACCACTGGTGTCAGATAGAGGCCACCAATCGTCTCAAAATTTTACGTTAATTATAACAAGGAATCACAATTAATTTGCCAATCATATATTGATGTTTAAAAATGCTACATTTAGCACATTTAAACTGAGAATTGAAATCAAAAATCTGTTTAAAATTGGTTGGCATATAATCACAACAGTTACGAGCATTATCTTCTTCTTCTGCTTCTAGGAGGGAGGGGGGCAGGCAGACAGACAGTGTGGTAGAGAGAGTGACGTAGATACAGACAGACAGTCAGACGGGCAGCAGAGATCAGGCCAAAAAGGGCCAGACAGAATCATAACAGCTGACTGGCATATCTTCACATTTGTCTGCACAATTAAGTTGGCTCCACATTATGAGGAAATGCTGCTGTGGGCTAACTCAGTTTTAACCATGTAAGCAAAAACCAAAAACCCTCTCACTGTCTGTGGCAGTAAGGCTCAAGCTTGCATGCACACATGTACACATGCACAATGCATGCATGCAGGCAGGTGCAAGTGTGCATGTGTGTACGCACGCACGCGTGCACACACACACACACACACACACACACACACACACACACACACACACACACTAGTGAGAGCCAGGCAGATTTTATAGCCAACTGCAGCAAAACTCCTTTCAACACCATGGGACTCATGTCACAGTGTAAAGGTGCAATATGTGAGTTTTTAATCCTTCTAAAATCCACCCCTCAGAACCCTGCTGCTCTAGCATTAAGGTTCCACATCAAGCAAATCATTCATTCATTTTCTTTAGCTGCTTATTCCTGTTCAGGGTGACGGGGGGCTGGAGCCTGGACAGGTCGCCCGTCCGTCACAGGACTCACACAGATAGAGAGACAGTCACTGACACTCGCAGTCAGACCTACTGTATGTGCAATTTAGAGTCTCCAATTAACCTGACTTGCATGTCTTTGGACTGTGGGAGGAAACCTGAGCAAACCCACGCGAACACAAGGAGAGGAAAGGACCAGGGCCGGGAGTTGACCCTGATATCTTCTTGCCGTGAGGTGACAGTGTTAACCGCTCAGCCGCCCTCAAGCAAAATCACTACCGTCTAAAAACATTCATACAACTACTGACATCTTGTGAACCATTTTCTGATGATCTAGTCAAACATAAGCTAGATAAGCCTCTCATCCAGAGCAACAACATGATTTAGTATTAGTTTTAGGATTCATTCTAATGTACCATTTGCTCTTCATTTAGGCTTTTATTTAGGCATCTTGGCACTAAACTGTGGTAATACCTGTAAAGATCCCTCTCCTTTTCTGTATGCTTCTGTGTGCGCGAATGTGTGTTTATGTGTGTGTTGTGTGTGTACATGCATGCGTGTGTGTTTGTTTCATGATAATTTGATCCTGTGTCTGTAGTTCTGTGGAGTAGACTGACGTTCTAATCACACCAGATGTGTTGAAATGACACATCTTTTTGGAGTGGGTATGTTTCTACAGACTTAGCTACTTGTGCCTCCCCATCTATAGTTCTGTAGAGTTGGATAGTTGTGTGAACTCTCGGTGTCGGCCATTTGCATGCAAGGCTGGTTCCACTGCAGAGGAGAGGAGAGGCCTGACGCTCTGATTGGTGCAGGAGTTGCTAGACAACAGATGTCCAGGCGGCTGGGAGGTGGACTACCTGTGGAGGAGGATGCTGGGGAGGGGGTGGTGAGAAGAGAGGATGGAAAGAGAGAGAAGAGAGAATATGAGAGTGAAAGGAGAATGGAGGTAGAGAACGATGGAGAGAAGGAGAGGTAAAGAGAGAGAGATGGAATGTGTAGAGAAATGTTTGAAAAAGCTACAGTAGAGTGTGGGATAGGGCTAATAATTAGTGTTAAAGATAGTTGGGCCAGTCCGTTCCCCCTATATTCATTCAGCAGAGGTGGCTCGAGTCCAAAATGAACACCCGGCAAGCGCCACATGCTGGTTAAATTTGCCCTTATTGGGTAAATTAATAAGGTTCACCTGCCTCACTGGCTGGGATATTTTTGAGACATGAACATTTGAATTCCGTGGTTATAAACAGTCTTTAGTTTATGCCTGTTTTCAAAAGATAACTAGGCTAATGTTGCTTGAGCATTAATATCAAAATGTGAAACTGTGATCTATAGTATAAGCTAGTGAGCAACTTTTAAATTAACACAGTTCCTGATTCTGTACATGGAATAGCATTGAAAACATTTTTTATGGAATTTTTTATGGAATTTTATGGAAATGTATAGTAATTATTTTGGTCAGTAAAAATTTCTCTCCGAGGGTAAATTAAATTAATTCACCAGCCCTTGGTAGGTAAGCCAACGTTAATTTCAGAGTGAGACACAGTGAGAAATTTGACAACATATAAGGTGAAAATAGGAATATATGATTTAGCTCAGTTTTTCCCCCAAACACAAACAAGAATAGGGCCAATGTTTAGAACAAAAGCTTTCATCATAAAAAAACCCCAACTTACCTAATACTGTTTGAAAACAAATTCAAGCAGAAATCCTGCTGCACAGACCATGCACTCTGTATTGTAACCTACTGTACCAGTAAATCCTAATAAAGCCAAAGTGCCATAAGAATAAGCTTTATTTTAAGATAAGTCGAGAAAGAGGTCGATATACATCCGTTATCTGTGTAAGGGGAAGACGGGGTTTGTGTGTGAGAGTCAGACAGAGGCAAAGAGAAGGAGATTATGTGTCTTTCAGTAACATGGTGAGGCTGAGGCTGAGATGGAGAGATTAGTGACCTTGCTCAGAGGGTCCTGCTAATCATGAACTAATGGCTGAGCTGCCCTTGTTTCTGTCTCCGTCTGCCTGCCTCTCTGTCTGCTCGTCAGCGTGCCTCTCTGCCTCTCTGTTTGTCTCCGTGTTTGTCTATCTGTCAGCCCATCACTTCCTATAGATGCACTCATTGGACAAACATTTCCACACACACACACACACACACACACACACACACACAAACACACAGATACCTATAACGGGATCAACCTGGTGTGCTTTGCTCCTGACGACTGTGGTGAAGGATGGGCTGAATTGAGTCCACAGTTTCCACAGCGTCAACAAGAACAGAGGAAGGAGACGAGAACGAGGAGGGTGGAAAATAGGCGTCCTATTTTATTTGGAAAAAAAAGTAGAACCCGCTGCTCATCTCTCTCCCTCTCTCCTTCCCTCCCTCTCTTTGTCTCTCCCTCTCTCGCTCCCTCTCTGTCCCGAGGCAAAGCCGAAATGGGTCGCCTCGGCACCGTACTGCATCACTCATTAGAACGACTGCTGGTCTGACTGAGTTGTTCTGAATCAGAGTCAGCGGACGTAGGCCTGTTCTGACAGGGAGATTCGACAGTCACTTCCCATTTCACCGAGTCGAATAGAATCACTCCGGTCGTATAAGTAGAGAGATGAGAGACATACTTGGATCGCATATCAGCCCGGGCTCTCTGTTGGCGTTCAGCAGGGGTACGGTAGCCCCAGTATACCTGCTGTTCTCTCTGTCTGTCTTTGTATGGAAGACAACGCCATGTTCAGTTGCTGAAATTTGGCAGTTTAAGGCTGCTTTGCTTGTTGGCACACACACATACCTCGTAGAACATGATAAAATGTTTTTTTGGGGTCCACTTTTATGTTTGGCATACATCCAGTAAACCGAGCAGGACTTACTTCAGCCAAATTTTGCCAAAATTCTTTTAAAATAGGTTCATAATCCTCACTGCTGCCCCCATGGTATATTTTGCTGGAAAAAGACAAAGGAATAACAGGTGAACTAGCTATTACAGTTTAAAATTTATTGAAATAAGTGCATGCGGGGGGGGGGGGGGGGGGGGGGGGGGGGCTTCTCATTGTGTTTGTTGTTCACTGTTGTTCACCAAGCACATATCAGGTCAGATTATTTTTGTCAAGCATTTCAGTTCTGATAGGGAAAGAGCTGGGCAGACATGGAGCCCACACACACACACACACACACACACACACACTCAGACACACATCCATGTGCGGATGTGTAGTACACCCACATTAGCTGACACCCATGCCCAAACACAGCACTGTGTCCTCCACTGAGTCAAAGCTAACGTGCAGCTAGCTTCAGTCTAGATGATTCAGAAAGCTGTTCATTCAGTGAATAATGAACAGCATTAGAACTAACCTCTCGTTCTCCTTCACTGTTTTTCTTTCAGATCATCAGAAGCTGGAGAGAGAGGCGAGGATTTGCCGTTTATTGAAGCACCCCAATATTGGTAAGCTGCAAGTCCTCACTCTCAAAATGTGCATGTGTGCACACAGGTGCACACGTGCGCGCAAACACACACACACACATACACACATGCACGCACACACACACACACACACACACACACACACACACACACACACACACACACACACACACACACACTCTCTCTCTCTCTCTCTCTCTCTCTCTCACCTCTCTCTCTCTCTCTCTCTCTCACACACACACACACACATATTTTGTTCCTCAGGTCTCTGGAGATTCTGACTATGGCTATTCATCTTCCAGATACAGCCATGGAGTGTGTGTGTGTATGTGTGTGTGTGTGTGTGTGTGTCTCTATGTGTGTGTGTGTGTGTACACGTGTATCTAATGATGATGTATCTGTGCGCTCTCCCAGCTGAGTCATCAGGAAGAGAAGGGAGCCTTATAGTCGCTTCTCTCCCTCTCTCTCTCTCTCTCTCTCTCTCTCTCTCTCTCTCTCTCTTCTCTAAACCACTGACCCTTTCACCCCTTCTTCCTCATTATACCACTGGTCGAACCTCTCTCTCACCTCTTTTGTTCTTTCTCCCACTCATCCGCTCATGCACTTCTTCTCCCCTCTTTCTGTCTCTTTTCTTCATCATCATTATCTCTCTCAGATCCCACATGGCTCTTTCAGGCCGGATGCACACTACTAAGATTTCTCAAATCAGTTCAGCACCGCAGCTGCCATCCTAGCCAGCTTTCCCAGATAACTACGCTCTCATGAAGTTTGAGAACAACTTCGACTTAACATTTTGACTCCCAGTCTTTTAAATCTTAAAGGCTCCATGAAGTGGGGAAAAAACTGGTTAAGTGATGCACTGAAGTTACAACCCCCCCCCCCCCACAAAGATATATAGTGATATAGTGATTTATAGTGACATGTCCTTAGATACTGAGGAATCAGATGCTGCCACTACATATTTACCTAGCATTGTCACTAATGTGATGCCACTGTTCACAACCACACATCATGACCTACACTCGGTACACAGTAGGCCCCCTGTTATTCCATATTCCTAAATTTGTTTTTAAAAATATGAAGTCTCAGGATAAGAGTAATGTGCTTCATGATGTTATCACACGCAGAACAGACACAGTACTAGACCCTAATTGTGTAATGTGTAATGTTTTACACATAATACTTACACATAATACTAGCACTGTATCTTTGATGCACATTAATGACCATAACCTAACTTTGAGGCACAGCGGCACAAAGGAGGATGTAAACAACGAGCATTGGCTTGAGTATTGGAGTATTGACTGCTCTCTCTTTCATTTTTTTTCTTCTTCTCCTTGTGTGTGTCTTGTTCATTTTCTGTCTTCCCCAGTACGACTCCATGACAGCATATCAGAAGAAGGCTTCCACTATCTGGTGTTTGATCTGTGAGTAACACACACACACCCACACTAACACTATACACCCTCTGACAATCATTAACCCTCTACCAGTCTAACATGTTACATTGGTTTACTCCCCCTTCTAACTTGTATACTGGTATTTGTGTGAGGTTAACACAGTGAACAGAAACAGCCTCAGCCTCAGTCCTTATGAAGCTGACCTACATCTCCTCTCCTGTTGGGGGAGCAGGGCTAGCCGAGGGCCTAGGGGCCCATCTGTAGAGGGTCCTAAGGGTAGATCTGTGCCCATACAAAGCCTAGTAGGAGACACACACACACACACACACACACACACCCTCAAGCACCGAAGCATGCGCAGCCAGACTCACAGACAAGTAAACACAAATACATGGCTTTGACAGCTGAGATTTTTTATTGATGTATTAACTATACAACGTATAAAGATGTATGTGTTTGAGTGAAGAGAGATGAAGAACAAGAGAGACTGTGTGAAGAGAGAGAGAGAAAGAGAGACAGACAGACAGACAGAAACATGTGCACTATAATGTTGCCTCTATCTCTTCACAGGGTGACAGGAGGAGAGCTGTTCGAGGACATCGTAGCCAGGGAGTACTACAGTGAGGCTGACGCCAGGTAGTGCACACACACACACACACACACACACACACACACATGCACGCACGCACGCACGCACGCACGCACACATGCACACACACACACATACTGCTGAGCATAGCAGCCCTTATGCATCACTGTCTCTATATTATCAGAGAGAGCAACTGTGTGCGTGTGTGTGTGCGTGTGCGTGTGTGTGTGTGTGTGTGTGTGTGTTTCACATATGGTCCTCTCAGAGGTGTGATACAGCTGCCTTGTCTCTGAGGCATCTCATACAGTTATTTATAAAGGTGATTAATGACATATAGCCTGCAGTATTAATCATACACAGCCTACCTTACACTGCCAGCTTTATGTTGAAATACTACCTCCCCAGAGAGAGAGAGAGAGAGAGAGAGAGAGAGAGAGAGAGAGGAAGGAGAGGGGCGAGCATATAGTGGGTATATATATAGATAGAGAAAGAGATAGAGGGCAAGAGGGAGAGAGAAAGAGGAAGAGAGTGCATGAGTGTGTGTGTGTGTGTGAGAGAGAGAGAGAGAGAGAGAGAGAGAGAAAGGGAGAGAGAGAGAATGGGGTTATAACAATAAGAGGGCAAGGCAGAGAGAGAGAGAAGAGAGCTGTAGTTTTAGAATGATTAATGACCATCTCTGACTATGTGTGTTTCTTTTTAGACACTTTGTGTAGCTTTTGTTTGTCTGTATAGTGTAAGGCTTGTAATGTATTAGGTCTTTGCACAAATGACTTATCTCCATGTGACTTGATATAATCCTTCTAGAGAAAAGAGCATCACGTATTAGAGACTAATGAGAAGGGCATGTGATACACTGTTATGGGATTGTTTACTCTTTTCCTGCTCTCGATTCATTTCCCTCACCTCCCTCTCTTTTTCTCTGCCTTTTCTCCATATTTCCGTCTCTCCTTCCATCTATCCCATCCCCATCCTACCCTCTACCTGTATCACCCCACCCCTCCACCCCCACCCTCAGCCACTGCATACAGCAGATCCTGGAGAGTGTCCATCACTGCCATGTTAATGGGATAGTCCACCGGGATCTGAAGGTTTGTATGACCGCAGGCACGGCTGCAGCCCTGCTCAGTCCTGACTTTATACAACAGGTGGCAACCTTAAGAAAGATGAGACCTGCTGTTATCCTCGCTCTTTTAACCTTCGCATCCATTTGAGGAAGCAAATAAAACTGAAAATGATAGTTTTCTCATGTGAGGGAAAACATCATGCTGTTTTAGAGGTTTGTTTTTTCCGTTCACCCTTTTTTGAACATTCTCCCAATCCCCTTGTAGGTCCCCTAAAAGCTTCGAGCACAGTTTATAGGGGTGGTTTGACCTTGACCTTTGGTGCAAGTCTGGTGTGTAGGAATAGGATTCAAACCCCCGACACTGGAGACACCTAAGGCCTTGCCCTAAATGCTGCTAACCCCCCCCCCCCCCCCCCCCCCCCCCCCCCCCCACACACACACACACACACACAAATACCCACACTTCTACTGTTACAACAGCTCCTGCATTGTTGTGTTATTCAATATTCTGGATTCAATACCCTTCCTGCCAATGCCAAGAATAAGACTCCTCCTGTAAAATTAACCCAGTGTGTTGCAGCGAGCGTGTTAGCCTGTGTGTGTGTGTGTGTGTGTATGTGTGTGTGTGTGTGTGTGCGTGTGTGTGTGTGTGTGTGTGTGCAAGTCTCTGCGCTGAGTGTAGCACTACTGTGACAGGAATAGGAGCAATCACGAGCCAGAAACTCAGGAATTATATGCCATTTGCATAATTATGTAAAAATGATGTTGAGATGTGAAAGATTTTCCAAGGTCATGAATATTCCAATGGTAAACTCTATTCTGATAACCTCCCAAGAGTCTTTTTATGTGGAGTAAAAAGGGAAGAGAATGCAAGAGAGCCCTCTTGAATCGGTTGATTCAAATGAATTCTGAATGTACTGAGCTGTAGCTTGAGCACTGCTCAAATGTTAAAAATGTTTTATTTCAGAATAACCATGTTGGATTATTAGATTTGTAATCTGTTTCGATTTATAAGGAGAGGTGTCCTTCACTGAAGTGATTTTATGTTGTTAGATACTTCATCATCAGGATAAATTATTCCTCATATGTAAATCTTTGTGGAGATGTGTGCAATTGTCATTTAGTGCCCGAGTCATGTTGAGTTATATGTCTGCCATAAAAGAGACTGCTTACAGGCTGTCTGTGTTTAGAGCGTCTAAATGTTAGGAAATCTATTATTCATTAGAGCACACTGTCTAACTGGCCTTAGGTTAGCAAAGACCTTTCCGGCTTATGCACCTGTGTGTGTGTGTGTGTGTGTGTGTGTATGTGTGGGTGTGTGTGTGCGTGTGTGTTTGCTGGGAGCTTGCATATATTTATGAATGTGCTAAATTTTGTTTGTCAGTGTGCCGTGTGTGTTTGTTGTTACCCATATGTGACTGAACCACTCGTTTTTTACCCCCCTCGTCTCCTGTTGCACCACACCTCCCCCTCTAGCCTTCTCCCTGCAGTGTGCACTTTGTTCCCACTCATGGATTTATACACACTGGATTGGTGTAAGTGTGGACTAGAACGCCATGTCTGGCACCAATCCATTC
The DNA here is from genome assembly GCF_048128805.1 of Centroberyx gerrardi. Lineage (NCBI taxonomy): Eukaryota > Metazoa > Chordata > Actinopteri > Beryciformes > Berycidae > Centroberyx > Centroberyx gerrardi. The sequence continues at coordinate 8,713,760 of NC_135999.1, read as the reverse complement.
ATTTAGAATCCATGAGACGGAGGGAGCAAGTCCACAGCTCCAGTGTGGAAGTGTCTGTGGTCACGTAGAGATTTGGTCCTGTGCGCATTACCGTCCGTCTGTCATTTGTCTGGCAGAAAGGGAGTTGCCCCGGACACTGATTTAAGAGCAGTTTAGCATTGTTACCCCTAATGGTTTGGATTAGGATTTGGTTAGGCTAATCTGATCTTAGATCTGTGTCTGTGGGCAGCTTGTTCCCAGAGCGTGTGACCTCTCACCTCTAACCTGTTTGACTCCGCCCCCCCCAGCCTGAGAACCTTCTATTGGCCAGTAAGCTGAAGGGGGCGGCGGTCAAGTTGGCTGACTTTGGGCTGGCTATCGAGGTGCAGGGGGACCAGCAGGCATGGTTTGGTGAGTATCCATCCACCCATCCATCATTCAATCAATCAATCAATCAGTCGATCAATCAACCAACCAACTAACCAAGCAGTCACTCAGTCAATCAATCGGCCAGTAAATCAATCAATCAATCAATCAATCAATCAATCAATCAATCAATAAATCACTTGGTTAATGGACCAACTAAACTGCCCAGTCATTGAATTTCCTGCTCCCTCCTTCCATTCCATTCCACATCTCCTCCTTCCCTCCGTCTCTCCCCTCCAGGTTTTGCTGGCACTCCGGGCTACTTGTCTCCGGAGGTTCTGAGGAAAGACCCGTATGGGAAACCTGTGGACATGTGGGCCTGTGGTAAATAATGCTTGACTTCTCTCATTTCAACCGTTTTTTACCTTGACACTGGAGCTAAAGCCTGCTAAATCTATGGCCTCACGTGACCTGGTGTGGTGTGTGAGCTCCGTCACTCTGGTTTAATGTGGTTTCTTTTCCTCCAGTGTTGTGTTATGTGTGTGACTGTTACTCTGTTGGTGATTGATGTATATCGGTTATATACTGCGATGCTTGACTGTACATGTCACTTCTTGCCAGGTGTGATTTTGTACATCCTGCTGGTGGGCTACCCCCCCTTCTGGGACGAAGACCAGCACCGCCTCTATCAGCAAATCAAGGCTGGGGCCTACGATGTGAGCGCACACACACATACACACACACACACACCCACACCCACACACTTAAATGCACAGAATTACTCTATCTCTCTCTCTTCTCATCTTTCCATCTCTCCTTCTCTCCCCCTTCAGAGGATGAGGGTTTTACTCACTTTTTCTGAAACTTCACTCTCCTTTTTCTCTTTTCTTCCTCTCTCCTTCTCACTTTCTACAAGAGGGATACTACAATCAGATGTTGCTACCAATTGTTGTGGCTTTATTGGCTGTATGTGTGTAATGAGCGTGTGACTGTGTGGGTTTTTGACAGTTCCCATCCCCAGAGTGGGACACTGTAACTCCTGAGGCCAAAGACCTGATCAACAAGATGCTGACCATCAATCCCAGTAAACGCATCACTGCCACAGAGGCTCTCAAACACCCCTGGATCTGCGTATGTGTCTAACACACACACACAAACGAAACAGAAAAGCAGAAACACACATGCAAAGATGCAGACACAGTAATACAGACACACACTGATAATGATTAACTAGATAACAGAATACCTCACTACCAGCCACAGTCCTGCCATAAGATGCAACAAACACATACACATAGTTCGCCGCACTCACACTTCCCATACACATCCATACATTTTACTCTCTTTTTCCTTCCCTCCTAATCCTCATATCCTCCCTCATCTTCTTCCTGCAGCAACGGTCCACCGTAGCTTCCATGATGCACAGGCAGGAGACTGTGGAGTGCTTGAAGAAGTTCAACGCCAGGAGGAAACTCAAGGTGAGACTTCTGGCAATCCTTCCTTTCTCTATTAATGTGACTCAAGCCATCCAGCCATCTCTTTCTCCGCTCTCTCACTCCAGTCTTCTCGAGGTAACTCTGAAAGGATAGCTTGTTCTTTAAAACCTTCAAGTTACCTTGCTGTTCTCCTCTTTCTTGCTCTAACCTGATGATCTTCTTCCTATTTCTGTCTCATATTCTATGATTGCCTAACTGCTCCAACTTTTCTTTCCTTTCTTCCTTCATTCCTTCCTTCCTTCATTCCTTCCTTCCTTCCTTCCTTTCTGTCACTGCAGGGAGCCATATTGACCACTTTGCTGGTCACAAGAAACTTCTCAGGTATGTCTCTCTCAGCCTGGTGACCAGGACCTGGTTTCCCAAAAAGCATCTTAGCACTAATGTTATCTTTGTCTGTTGGCTTCCAGTGGAACACAGATCATCTTGAAAAACAGATAGGAGGCTAGAAAGCTTCTTTGCTTCTAATGATGGAGATTGTAGGGTTGGGTGCTCTATGGAAAAAAGGGTCTTCTAGTCATGAGGAAAAAGAGATCCAAGGCACTACAAAATGGTTTAAAAAGCCTGTGCAGACAATTTTTTACTTTTCATAATGAGTAGCCAAATAGAATAAAGGCGTTTTAACCTATTTTGTAGTGCGTTGGACCTCTTTTTCCTCAGAACAAAGACGATCTTGGCACTAAGATGTCATCGGTAAACACAGTCCTCTCTCTCGCTCTCTTTCTCTCTCTCCCCTCTCTTTCTGACTCTTTGCTCTTCCGCTCTATCTCTGTCTTGCGCTCTCTCTCATACCTTTTTGCATGTGTTTCCTTTGACCTGCCTCTGTTTTCTATTTTCTCAGTCTCTTACTTGCCTGCTTTACCTCTCCTTCATTCTATTGTAAAATGCATTAGCCACCTGTTCGGATTCTTTCAAATCTATTTACTTTTCAGTTAAACCAGACACTGATACATTTATCTCTCTTTTTATTCATCATTTTCTTCTTTTTTCAAATTTCTTTCCTTGTTTTTTTTTGGATTGTGGTATCCATTTGAGGTAAGATTTCTGGAATGACAGGGAAGTAGGTGGGGTTGTGCCCAACCAATAAGCAGTGATGTTTGACCTTGTTTGCTCTTATTCTACTAGCCAGTCTCATATGCATGCAAGATTAGTTGTTTGGTACTCATAAGAGCAATGATGAATTTTCAACCTCATGCTTGCAAATCAGGAGATCTGGGATCGGAATTAAATTTATAGTAGAATACAGCATGCATTTTGAAATGCATGTTAATGCAATGTAGTGTATGGATTGTTTATACAGAGAGAGAGAGAGAAAGAGAGAGAGAGAGAGAGAGAGAGAGGAGAGAGAAGAGAGAGAGAGAGAGATTGTATGTGTGTGTGCTAGTGGGTGCATGCATGTGTATGCGTGCAAATGTACATTTAAGACAAACACTGTGTGAGTCTGTTTGAGATAGGTAGTTTATCCTTTTCGGCACCTGCTGGATACACATCCAAGCAACCACCCACCCTTTAGCCACTCGTATGTGAATTATGATGTAGGAGAACAGCCTTGCATAAATAATGATTCCATCCAGACTGCATTGCGTTATGGTCGTTGAAATTTGCACCTGGCGTTTGGAGATAAGCACAGCTGACTGATATGCTTGCTGCATGTTAGCATAGCCTCAGGCTTAGGGTTCTGTTGGTGAACTCTGATGCTGAAGTCTCTGTTCTCTCTCTCCCTCTACAGCAGCCAAGAGTTTGCTCAACAAGAAGGCAGACGGCGTTAAGGTGAGTTCCTTTGCGCAGAAATGAAAAGGCTTTGTTTCTTGCATTAATTGGATGGAACGTTCAGTGTGTGAGGAACCTTATGGATGTGCATTGTGCACTTATGACATCATCATTCAGGGACAGTCACTCCTAGTGGTGGGCAATGTTTTTTTTGTAGCTCTATCTCACAGTTGTTCTCGTGACGTAGCAGACCACATTGATTCTGTGTGAGTTATCTTTATAGTTAAATTCATGCTTTTTAAAATACTGGTCTCCTTCGTGTGTCTCTTCCTCCCTGTATTTCCTCTGTAGCCCATGTCATTTATTTTCTATTGTCACTTAATCCTTGCTTTAGAGCCCCTGTAGCACTGTATCCTAGTTTATCTCTGTGTGTAGGGCCCAATCTGAAATCAACACAGAAGTAGAGTTGTGTGTGCACGTGTGAGTGTGTTTTTGTGTGTGCGTATCTGCGCGCACATACACCTTGTGTGTGAATTATGTGTGCTTGACTAATGCTGTGTGCCTGTGTTGTATGTGAGTGAGAGTTGATTTGAGATTGGACCTCTGCATACATTCTATGAATCAGAGTCACTGTGTTTGGGTCTTACTCAGGACTATGTCATGCTGCATGTTCCATTCCAGAGTTTATCCCTGCCCCCATGTGTCCCCATCCCTTGAAGGAACAAGCACGTAATGTGTGATAAGCTGCTACCTATGTGGCTCTGTGAAACCAAATACAAAAGCCTAATTTTTCAGCCCTGGGATTAGAACCTGGGACCCCCACATGAAAATCTGCTGCCCTGCCAAGTGAGCGAAAGCACCAGTGTGGCTATAAGAGAAGCTTACAGGTATCGTAGCTTTGTATCCTGCGATTGCACATGCGCAGTGGGGTTTTTGAAATTTTTGGGGCCGACAGAGTGACTTATATGAGCTGCTGGTTGCAGCTAAAAAAACAAACAGAGGTAGTCATCACTGACATTGGAGACAGAAATTGGGGGGCAGGATATCTGCAGTGAGAAGTGTTGATTATGTGGTCAGTCTTCTCCACACACTGGGCAAGTTGCCCCATGAGTTCTTGGCTCCAGTGACCTCTCAAAACCATAGAGATGTTAAGATCCCTACGGAAAAAAAAATGTAATTCCTTGGCAATCAAAGTACCATTTACCATGGAATGAGAATTCTTTTTGCTAAAACTAGTCAAGGTAGTCGAACACAAACAAAGCCCTGCATGTGACTTCAACTAGCATGTTGTATTGATTTCTGGACCCATGTCAGCAATTGTGTGGAAACAATAAGCAAGGCTCAGCAGGCAAAAAATGATCAAAATAGGGAAGGGAGCCGCCAGTGATGCAAAAATATCAATATTTATTGGGTACCTGAAAACGTATGTGGAGTTCCAAAAGCACAAAATAATAATGAGGTGGCTGTGAAAGTCTACACAGTTGAGGCTAATTTATACTTCTGCGTTGAAGTGTTGCCGTAGCTACGCCGTAGGTGCTTGCGTAGCCGGTATAGCTTACATGTACCTCTCCAAAAATGTAGCTCCGCGTAGGGCGACGCAAGACTGTAAGAACTGTGATTGGCCTGCTTTGTATTTCCTCCTACCTGTATCTGGTTAACGTCCACCGATAGTGAAGACAATGGAGCAGATCATCGAGAGAGACTAGCTGAAGAGGTTCGCAAATATGTTCATTTATACGACACCTCATTTCCGAATTATTATAAAGGTTAGCAGAGGTCACTGAATTTGTGGTGAGAAAAATCCCAGAACATAGGTGTTAGAGATTGTAAACACTACGACTTCTGTTGTTATTACTTCCGTGCTAACAAAGCACGACACTGCCATCTAGCGTTTCAGTGGTCTACGCGCACAATCACCAACGCAGAACTATAAGTGCTCGCACCGCCGTGGACACCTACGGCATAGCAACAGCGACACTACGCTGCAGAACTATAAAACAGCCCATATACTGTAGGCACATAACACACTTTATACTTGATGAAGCCATTGTCAGCAAAATGTGTTTTGTGCCTGTATCCACGAAGCCTTTCACAACCATCTCATGATTATTTCGTGCTTTTGCATAATTTGGAATTCCACATATGTTTTCAGGTACCCAATAAATATTGATATTTTTGCATCACTGGCGGCTCCCTTCCCTAGTTTGGACTCCTGTCAAGATTTGTCCGAGCATTCTGATAGGAGGCCTAGTTCCTCCCCTTATCCACTCCCTTTCGCAGATCACATCAGGACTCAGGGACTTGGTGGGAACAATAGGACACCCAGTCACCTCAGATCTTTCAATCAGACTGAGTAGGGACACATGAGGTGGGATGCTTATTTTGGAATGGAGCGCAGCCAGGGCTGTGTGTGAGGTGTGTGTGGGTGTGTGGGGGGTGAGTGTATGTGAAATGTGTGTGTCATGTCCCCTCTACACTGCCCCCTACAGGTCAACAACAAAGCCAACACAGTGACCAGTCCCAAAGACACAGGCCCTGCCCCTGCACTGGTATACACACACAACCTCACCCACACCTTCATCCACAAAACCCCTGCACCTCCCTACCTCATACCCCCCCCCCCCTGTGGAGGAGGTACAGGTTCACCCTACCCTCTCACGCAGGGTCAGATAAACTCCTGTTTGACCTCAGCCTTAAAAACCATAAGAACCTGATGAATTTGAAACAGGATTTTAACCGGATGTATGAGAATAGAGAGACTGTTCCGTGGGTGATAAGTTGGGACAAGTAAAGATGTGATGAGTGAAACAGACTCTTATATATCTAGTTCAAGGTTAGGCTATCCCTGAATGAAGGGCAGGCTTTTGTCACCGCACAGCATGTCCCAGCTCCAGCACATTTGATGCAGCTAACCTTGAGATAGAATGTTTTCATAATTCAGATTAATGTGTTCATTCAGTCATATGAATTCGCATAGCATGCATGGCGCATATAGAGCTTGGCTAGTTTGGATTCGCTGGATCGGTATAATGTTCATGTTGGACTGGAACAATAAGCCTGGACACATGTTTGGATTGGGCTTCGAATAGTGTGGTCCTGGATCTGTAGTTAGGGGCAACCTCTACCTCACCCCCCCCCTCCCGATCCCCTTTTCCACTACAAGAATCCCTCCACTCTCCTTCCTCATTACATACCGCCGCCGTCTTTGTGCTCCTCCCAGACTGCAGTGTCATAAAATGCACTTCACAGTTTTCCATGTGGCATTCAAATAATAAAATTCTTGGCAAATAGTTGTCCAAGGCTGTGTTGTTGTGCTCAGGCTTCTCTGCTCAGATAGTTTGGCTGTGCACGGATGCAAGGATGGCTCACTACGATGCTACATGGCCGATCGTTTTTTCTGTCACTCATTGGCTTGCGCATGGTGTTTGCTGACTGGCTGTCGACATCAGGTCACATGACTGCTGCTCTGCATGATGTCAGTGGCTTTCTGTGCCCTCATTTGTTGTCATCGCGCATGAGAACAGGCACATACCACCTCTCTCTTTTTCTCTCTCTCTCCTCCTCTCTCTGACATCACACACACACACACACACACACACACACACACACACACACACACACACACACACACACACACACAGAGGCAGGCTGTCTGTTGATGTTATAATCTAGTGTAATCTGGGTGAGTGATTAGAAGGGCTGAGCTGGTCATCAGGATCGATTCCACTAAAGCCCTGCGCAGAGACACAGACATCTGATTAACAAGACAGGACACTGGGTTAGAGAGGAAGAAGCAGATGCAAAAAGACATAGAGCAGCAATACCATGCAGGAGGAGGGGCAGCAACATGAGGAAAGAGGGGGGAAATAGAATTAAAGAAGGGTTTATCTAGTAAAAAATGCTTTATGTCAAGGGAATGAGTAGATAGAGAGAGAGACAGACAAATAATGATATGCCATAGATAGCTCAGTGATGTGCTATTGAAGGATTAAAGCTGCAGGCTCAAAGTAAGCAGTAGTCCACCTACTCAACCCTCAAACTCTATGAGAAATAACACACACACACACACACACACACACATGCACGCACACACACACACACACAATTTTCTTTACCTCCTCAACAATCTTTTTTTTGTGCCATCTTACCTTTTCTGCCCTTCTTTAGTCACATTTTCTCTGTCATCTGTTCTCTGTAGGAACCACAGACGACTGTGATCCACAACCCAGTGGACGGGAACAAGGTATTACAACATAGCCTCAGTTTCCATTTTCAGTTTCATACATGAGCATGTAAACTGTATTTGATCCTGTATTTAGTCCCTTTCCTGTTGCATGGCCTTCAAGTCAAGGTCTAGTCAAGGTCCCCTAAATTGAGATTTCGGAGTCTAATTTACTGTGTAGGTCAGAGTTTTGTAAAACAGGCGCGTGTAGATTTGCTGAATGATGTTCAGCTGATACACAATATGTGTCAAACAAAACTTTGTGAACCGTAACTCTTCTGCTCTGTGCTTGGATTCCAAAATTTACTCGCAGTGATCACAGTTATTGACGGACAGAGATCAGGAAGCAATTTCCCTACAGAAAATGGACACTGCTCTATCCAGAATAATGGATTATGGTTTCAGACTGACGAGGATGTCTGTCAGCAAGATATTTAATGTAGTTTCAAAATGAATGGGATACTATGAGTAGTGGAAGGTAATGTGACTCCAAATTATGCATTTACTAACACACTTTTATGCATTGAGCAACAATCATGGTGTGTTCAAGGTTGCAGAGAAAGGATGGAGATAAGCAAAAAACTCAATAACACTGGTATTTTCCCCCACCAGCTTTAGTAGATGATGTAACAGTCCTCATCCTATACTATGTTACATAAACAAAGAATATGGGATTCTGATACTCTTTTCTAAATTCTAAATATTTGCATTCATCAGTATTGCAAAAATCAGAGTTTGAGACTTGATTTTGTTTGAACATTTTTATGTCCTATTGCTCATTCATACACACATTGCATGTAGAAAATGCTAAACTGTATATCTTGTCACTCTTAAGGAGTCCATTGAGAGTGCCAATACCACCATAGAGGATGAGGATGTGAAAGGTAGGGACACTTTAACTAGTCTTTTCTGCCGGTGTCTGCTTTTCTCTGGCTTACACTTCTCACCTACACTGTATTGTTACAATAACTGGTCCTCACCTTTTACAACAGCCTGAATGTCCCCAAATCACTCCAGCGTATGTTCATTCTCTTTTGAAATTCACTAAAAATGCACAACAGTTGAACTATTGCACCTTTCCTCTGGCTGTCAGCTCCTTTTGCAAAATGTGATCCACCTTGTTCCTTCTCTTTGGTCTCCTCCTGCTCTTCCTCCTGCCCTCCCGTCTTTCTGTTTCTCCCATTTATGGCCGACGTTGACAATGAAATTGGTTACACTGATAACACATCTTGCTTTCTCTGTTTGTTTTTTTTTAAACCTTTTTATGTTTTTGCATATTACCGAATGTTCTTCCTTCCTATTTCTGAAAGTCACTTCTTTTTTCTTCCTTTTCCCCTTGTTGTTTTGTTGAGAATATCCATTTTTTTCCACGATCCCTGTCCTACCTTTGTCCACACGCATACACCTTAAACAACCCTCATCTCCGTTACCCTTCACACACACTTGAAACCCGCCCACCGACCCACGCAACCTCCGCCAGCCCGTCGTCTGGGCAGCTTAGTGAGCGGTATCTTGAGCTCAAAGGGCCGTTCCTCCCAGATGTCTGAGCCAAGGCAGACTCCCACCTCCTCAGTCCAGAGTAAGTCCCTCCAGAGTGGGGGAGACGCCTCGCTTCGCTCCCCTCCCGCTACCCAGTCATCACTGGAGAGAGCTGCTCTCCCTGCATACAGTGTACTATACAAGTCCTGTGCTCCCGACTCCCTCCCTGGCCCATCTCATCCAGCCAACACAGAGGAAACCCATAGTGTCCCATAGGATGTTGGAGAATGTTGTTCCTTGCATTGCATTTTGTACCCCTTCCCCTCTGGTTTTAATGAACTGAAACCTGTTTTTGACCCCTGACGTTCTGCCTGCTCCTCCCTGTTGGTTTATTCTTCACTATTTAGTTTGAAGAAGACTCTCCTGTGCTGCATATTTCTGTCTTCAAGATACAAATTCTCGTCTCACTTCTCTCTTCCATTTGCCTTCTGTTCTGACTAAACCCAAACATTGACTCATATGGTGTAGAACTGAGTCACACACACGCAGACACACATTGGTGTGCACACATTACCACACAAGCATTAGGCAATGCTCATAGGGCCCTTACTTCTTGTTGATTATAAGACTTAAAAGAATTGTCTATGGCTGTGAAGGCAATGGAGGTGAAGGAGGTATTGATTAATTATTTATTATTCAACATGTCTTTTTGTTGCGCAAATTATAAGTCATTTTTTCACTATCCCCCAGCCTGCACCAATAACAATAAAGGTAACTGTCAACATCTCTTAGTTAAAACCGCATTTGTAGCAAGTAACTGCATCATTGGTTTATTTTTGGTCGTGTTGAGCTCTGTTGGGTGAGAGGAAGCGTATCATCCTACATGTTCTTGCCTGGTGTCGCTATTAGTCATGGGAGGCTTTCTATTTTGTTACTCAGAAATGAAACAACAGAAATTCTGTGAAATACATTTTTTGAGCGCCTTCCATTTCTAATAACTTTGGTATCCTGCTAATTTGTAGACTAGCACCCATGTGAAACTGGTTTGATATCAATTTCCTTTATCTGCACTCAGACCTGCATTTTCCTGATATACAGTAATATCTGGCAATTTTCACATCAGTGTGTGATATCTAGTTGATGATGTTCTGTGATTTTGTGTCGTAGCTCGTAAACAGGAAATTATCAAAGTCACTGAGCAGCTGATTGAGTCTATCAACAATGGAGACTTCGAGTCCTATGCGTAAGTTTCTCTCTCTGTGATTCACAATCTTTGTGTGTGTTTGTGTTCGTAGGTCTATAATGCCTAACTAACTATTCTCACTTGCTTTGCCGACTCTGTCTTCTTTACTGGTGTAACAGGAAGATTTGTGATCCTGGGCTGACCTCCTTTGAGCCCGAGGCCCTGGGCAACCTGGTGGAAGGACATGACTTCCATCGCTTTTACTTTGAGAATGGTGAGTTAAAGGAACATTAAGTAATCTATGACTTTTATCGACCTCTATCGACGACCAAGGAATTTTAGGGGATGTTGTTCCAAAAAGGGTGTGGGCCGGAAGTTTAGTTTTTACAGCCAGGAATCTCAGCACCTGGCAAAGAAATGGCTTAATCTTTGAGTATCTGGAATTGATAAACAACCCTATCAAATCCCTGCATATATTGTTCATTTTGTACTATGGAAGAATAAAAGTCCTATTTCTCTTAATCTAGTAACCACAAACTTGCTTCTCTTAAAACGAAAACCCTGGTCTGTCCAGGCTAGGATGACAGAGCAAACTTTATACTCATTCAATCCATGAGTCTATTAATAATGGGGGTGGCAGGATGGTCTAGTGATTGAGGAGGCCGTCCCCCAAGAAGGGCCTGGGCTCAATCCCCCGAGAGTCCATAACTCTGAAAGTATTCTTGAGCAAGATACTTCACCCCCACCTGCTCCACGGGTGCCAGTAGCTGGCTGGCACCGCACCCCAACCAGAGGGTGAAAAGGGAAATTGGCCCTTGGGAAGATTAAAGGAGGGCAGAGCATTATTCATTCACTTCCACTGCCCAAATTTTCCTATCTTGTCTGGGCATTTGAACGAGCAACTTTGTGGTCATAACTCTTTTTTCTTCTACATTGGTAATGATGTGCTGAATGATCTCATTCCGGGATTTATACGATCGTACTAGCAGTGGGGAGAACCTCCTCATTGAGACTCATGTCCTGGCAAATGGTGTTGACATGGTGACTACAGAGCAGAGAAGTCATATGGTTTCCCAGGTTCCTGAAATATTTTGAGAATTCATTTGTAGCATGCAGATTTCATCACTGGCTGGGTTGTATGCAGTTCTACACGTTCTGTTGGTCCAAGCCATTACCAAGTGAAACAAATCTCATGCAAAAACATTTCACTCATTTAAAAACTTCAAAATGGCAAAAACTTACAGCTACAAGACTGAATGAAGATAAAAAAAATACAATAAAATGCCATTTAAAAAAAAATGCAATTACATGCAGGATCACCATTTGTATCACTTGGTAATCGCTTGGACAGAATGAATGGGTGAAATCGTGTGAACCTACCTAAACAATGACATATTCCCTGTAAAACAATTTTCTAAATACTTCCAGAGACTGGGCAATAATGTGAATTCTCTATCAAAACCTTCCTCGTTGTCCATGTGTTTCATTGCTTTAAATTAATAGATAGAGGAATTGAGCCACTAGAGTGCAATCATTTGCAATACTAATAAATAAATAGCAATACTAGACTTATCAGTATACAGTTCATGTTTACTGGTACACTACAAGGGCATGGCTGTGATTACGGACTATCCTTGGAGTAAAAACAATTAATAATTAATTAATAATGACTGCTATAAATGGCAAAATGTCCTCAGTCTGGCTAAGAATAGCACAGATAAACCTGATATGTCCCAGAAACCTCAATCACTTGGCAAGCCTATGGTTGTCCAGTATCCAGCATCAAGATGTGGAGACTTTTGGGTCCTCTTGTTTTCATACTGTATCAGTCAATATCCCTTTTAAGGTAGTACCAGTATTTCAGACATCAATTGCTTGTAGGTTTGAACAGCCATACAGCAGTACTTAAATCTTACACCAGGTAATATTTAACCATGGTTACTCAGTTCAATTTAGAAAGTCTGAGGATAATGTCTGTCCGTTATCTTCAATGAATATGTGATAGTAAATGACACTTAATCAGCCATTATCTCCCCCTCCCAGCCCTGTCTAAAGGGAACAAGCCGGTTCACACCATCCTGTTGAACCCACATGTGCACCTAATTGGGGAGAACGCGGCCTGCATCGCCTACATCCGACTGACCCAGTACATGGACACCAGCGGCATGCCCCGCACCATGCAGTCTGAGGAGACCCGCGTCTGGCACCGCCGCGACGGCAAGTGGCAGAACATCCACTTCCACCGCTCCGGCTCGCCCAGCGTCCCCTCCCAGTAAGAGACACGCACCAGTCAAAACCGCCCAAGAAGAAATATAGATAACATACGGTACAGCCTTTATTAAACTGATTAAACCAAGAAGGAAGTGTGAAGTAGGAGTATTTAGGAGCAATGCAGTGAAATGCATGTGAAATGTGAAATGTCTTTAGCAGTGAGCTATGAACATTTTCAGAACTTTGTGTGCTATGCTGGTGTATATTCATGTTTTTTTTCTCTCTCTCTCTCTGCAGTTAATGGAATATCAAGATTCGGTGAAAAAAAATCCCATCAGCAAATCTGTAAGAAGGGCAGTCAACTAGCCAACCCCTGACTGCTCTCTGCCCCTCGCCCCTGACCCTTCTATAAGGACATGACATCGCACAGGACAAGAGTATTAATACATTTTACTGTTATGGCATTTTATTAATGGACGTCATTCGAACCACCACCGGGTGGCTGCACACCGTATTTGGACATTATGAAATGAGCATATTGATGACATTTTTTTTTGTTTTTTAAGCTGTTTTGGTATGCATTTTAAATATAATATAGAGATGTTTAAAATCTACTACTGTAACCTCTCCCGAAAATTAGTTCTGTATTTTTATGTGTATTTATGTGTGTGCAATACAAAACATTTGAAAGATCAGAATGTTAAAATTGAGCTTGCTTTAGTTCTGGTGATGTATATATACATTGTGATTGTTGATAAAAACAAAACAAACACACTGAAATTGCTATTCTTGCTATCAGAGGAATTAAGAGTTTACGTAAATCCAGTTTATGAGCTACATTTATGTTTGCTATGAGCTAAGTCATACTGTTTGAATCGTCAGATTTCAACCTATAATACTAATTTAATTGTAAAGAAAAGCGGAGCAGCTTACACTTTGCATTGAGATATGTTTGCCTTTATATCAGTGAAATAAGAAATAAGAGAATGTAGCATATATGTAATATATGAAAAATCAAGACTATTGTGTAGTGCATGGGGGGGAATATTGTGAGTAAGATCATATGAAACTATAATATCTTCTGTTTGATTTGTGAATCACTGACTTGTTTGTTTGCATTTGTTAATGTTGTGCATCAGTCCTGTCCCAAATGTTTCTAATGTCCTCCAGTATCATGGAACTGTCGTAAAAACAATAACACAATTATGGTTAACATCCAGCATAAATATCAAAACCTCATATCTAAGAGGAGGAAAAATAAACTCCTGATGGCTGAAGCACCCCTTACATTTTGTATTAAAAAAAATGAGAGTTCATTTTTCATAATGTTTGTACTTGTATTGTATGACTGTATGTAGGATTTCTGTTGTCATTTTATTCTTGTCATTTCCAATGTGTTATGTTGCCAATAGCACAGAGAAGGTGTGGAGCAAAGGCACGTACAGAAGATTATCTGATGATGGCTTGGCTCACAAGTCTGGAACCTGCTGTGAAGGGCTTTGGATTGAGAAACGCTGCAGTCAGACGAGAGAGGATGGTAAGAGGACAGTGAAGGAGAGAAGGAGAGTGAAGGAGTGAGGTGAGAGAAGGAGTGTAAGAAACGTGGGGATGTCTTCCTTGAGGATCAGTGCTTCTACTAGCCAGTGGTCTCCTCACCACTACAGGACAATGCCAGTGTCTTCTTCATCCTCCCTGTTCCCTCTTTTCATTTGGTTTGTCTCTTCTTTTTTAAGGGGAAACTGATAAACATTTCTTTTGACAAAACGTATGATGTCAATGCAATGCACCACTCCTTATATGGTGTGTGTAACCTGTTGCCAGCACGGCAATAGATGGCTAAACATGTTTAAGAAATAAATAAATCAACTAAAAGGTGTGATAACAAGTGAGTGTTAATGATGTTGTTTGCTCTGAGGTATTTCCAGGTCTAGTACACTTTATAGGTCACAGGCTTGTATCATTGATGACAATAAAAGTTCCATGTGGCCATTATTGCCCAGATGAGGGGGAAGGGAGCTGCTATACTGTTAGATTTGAAATAACCTATAGGCTAGTTGAAATCATGTTTTTGTGATTATCTTTGCTCTGTCTTAATACAGTCTGTGAAAATAAGGATGTATAACAGATGTTCAGTCCAACAGGAATTCAAGGCAGTTTTCATGGATATGAAACTTTTGACTTGATTGTATATTTGAGTCATCCATTAGACTGCTCTCCTAGACTGTAGTGGTAATATTAGTGATCGCGAATTGATTTGTAATCTCAGTAACCATTTGTTTCTGTATTGGACAGATCATATAAGGCCTCTCTCAAATCAGTTATGCCTTGATGACAAGGACTGGAGTATAGCCTACTGTCTGAAATCTCAGTCCTGTTATGAGACTGGATTCTACCGTAGCTTTTAGTTGCTCTATTTTCTGATCTAATGGTGACATCTTGTGGATATCAGTGGGACCTACAAGTAGTTTAGAGATGATAAAATAATATCCTACATCTGGCAAAAGTGGAAGTAAGACACCGATAATCATTTGGCCTCACTACATCACGTTGACTGGTAGGAATATTTCGAAAATTAATGGTAGGATTTGCTACAACTTTAACCAGCCATTCCAGTGAGAGGAACCAACCTGTCGATTACCTAAATCGCCCAGACTTGTAGATTAATGGGACTCATATCTCTTCTCGCGGTATGACTGGACGCTGTTGTAAACAATCTGTCATTGTAAGTGTTAGGATGAGTAAGTAAGTATGACTAACTGTGTTTTAAATATATCTTGTGACGTAAAACACCGCTTTATCTCGGTCAGTGGTTCTGTAGACAAATATGCTTTTTTATGAGCACGTAATTTACAAAGAGTTGATAGTTACACGAAGTTACTTTTGCGTTTTACAAATCGCCTCTGTACGGAAGTGTATACGGAAGGGAGTTGAATGGAGATGCATCTGGTCAGAATAACCAGAAAAACAAAGTTTAAACGTGTGTAAATAGTTTTAAACCAATTTATTTGCATTTAATCGTTTAAATGTTAAAGCTACAGTTCTGTAGTGTTTTGACATCTTGAGCAGTAGCAATAAGCCCTGCAGTGTCCACTTTAGATAAAAGATTGAACAACTGTTCTTCAAAACTCAAATTACCATCAAAAGTTACACTTACAGGCTACTTAGAGAGAGTCATGGTGAATCAATATATTGGTGTTGGGTGGGCCAGAAAGGACTATTTCTGATTTGGTTTCATTTAAGTGTAAAACATTCTGTGACATCCAGCACTTAATCTCTGTGAGGCAGTTTTTAGGAGTGGCTAGGCTGTGGTGAGATTTTCATGTCATGGGCTGTACCTATTGTCTATATCAACAGTAACTACTACTATATGAATATAACAACCTGTACCTTTCAACAGAAAGCCTATTGAGAAAGGTCTCAAGTCTGAATAGTAACCAAGACGTGTGGATCTCATTCCATGTAAGACCTGTGCAATTTTACAAATCTGAATTGGCCCATGAAGAGACAGGAATTGTGAATTTTAATATTGGCATTAATGGAGAGTCTCCTAATATGGTTTTTGTCTTCTCCTTCTTTCTGGTTGTGTCCTCCCACTCCTTCCACTGTTTATGTCTATGCCTTGTGTTCAATGCACCAGAGTAAAGTTGGT
>NC_135999.1:8392468-8394968 GCF_048128805.1 Centroberyx gerrardi | reverse complement strand
GGCTCTTGCTTCTGTCAGAGATGCAGTCTATGTGAAAACAAAATGCTATGAAAGATACAGTATGATGGGAAGTGCAGTTTATGTACAAGATTGTGTATCTCACTATGCACTGAAGGAAAACTGGTCATTATAATGAACATCATGGTCATTATTATTTCTCTCACTTATCTTGTTCATGTAATATTCTTTTGGAAATGTTTTTTGTATGCAATTTGTCAGAACTACATTTGTCATTAGACACACCTGTCATCAATTAGGTCTACCTGTCAGGAAATGCTGACCTATCGGATTGAGTGACATCCTTAATTGGGTGTAAATTATAAAATGTGTCCGAAATGACTTAACTTCCATTTGAACCCTGATGAAGAGCTGTATAGGTTGAGACCGGTCTGTCTTTTAAAGTGTACAAGCCATGTAACAATAAAGACTTTTTTTCTATGAGAAAGAGTCCTTGAGCACACCACTATTTCCTTTATAAGACCTTTTAACTGCTCCACAGATGGATGACTGGTCTAACAAAGCAATGCATTGTAATTTACGTATTTATAAACTTGTTAATTCAACTAACAATAAAGAAATGAGATGACATCAACTTCCTATTAACTTTCTCATTGATTTCTTTTATGGTGCGTTCAAGACAACTGGGAACTGGGAAACTCCCTACGTCTGAATAGGAAAATCCATTTGAACGGACCTCAAACTCATAATTCCTAGTCCTAGAAACTTGGGACTCTTCTCTGACCTCAGGTTCCCACCAATATAAAACTTCCATGTTTCCACGACCACAACGTTCTGAAGTGGGAAATAAGAAATTCCAAGTAGGAAGTTTCACAGTTCCCACTTGTGATGAACGTATCATTAGATTCTGCCTTCGCTCTCTTCTCGTGACAGGGTGAAAATGACCATACTTTGAGGAAGACCCGTATGTTTCAGAGCCACATTTATTTGAGCTGGAATACATTGAGCAGGTCTATTTCCCTACTTTTGGGAGGAGCTGCTACTTCATCCTGTAGACTTCCAGCCATTGAGCTAAGCAAACCACTCCCATTCCTTCTAACTGCATGCAGAGACGTTGAAATGGCATCCACAAGCTCGTCTGATTCTGCATAAGTAGGAAAAATAGCTAAATCCCCCCAGGACTGGAACTATCCCTTTAAGGGTCTTCATTTGCAACTGAGTAGGACAGTGACGATGGATACAGTGGGGAAGTAGTGGGAAGTTGTGATGTGTACACGATGAGAAAAGCTTTGGCTTGACGCAGCAAGGAAATGTCAGTCTTGTGTAATGGGCCACTGCGTGACAGCACTGCCTGCATGTCCAATTCTGGACGGAGCTCAGTGAGGAGAGAGGGGTGGGATGCCAGTCTGAGGGAGACAGGCAAGTGACAGCTTCATGTTGATATGGTGTTAGAGGACATGAAACTGGGTAGGAGCGGGTTTGACCTCTGCAGCAACTGTGACAGAACAGTGTGAGTTAGGAGTGTGGTGAGAGAGTTGGTCAATTTAATATGCAAAGTTCTCCTCATGAAATATTGTTAAAACTCGGGAAAGTCCAGCGGTTGGAACGGCTCTATATTGCCTGTGATGAAGCATCCCTAAATGTCTCTTTAGGCAGCCCTGCTGGCTGGTGTGTGTGTGTGTGTGTGTGTGTGTGTGTGTGTCTGTGTGTGTCTGTGTGTGTTCCAAAAGCCTCCTGCTGATTACAGGCACACACTGTTCCCTGCACCTTAATGAACAGAATCACCACTGACACACACACTTTTCATTTATTACCCTTGTCTCTCATTATGGAATTTACGTGTGTGTGTGTGTGTGTGTGTGTGTGTGCTGGTGTATGTAGGTGTGTGTGTGTGTGTGTGTGTGTGTGTGCTGGTGTATGTATGTGTGTGTGTGTGTGTGCGTGTGTGTATGTACGTGCGCATGCTGGTGTATGTGTGTGTGTGTGTGTGTGCTGGTGTATGTATATGCATGTGTACGCGCATGCTGGTGTATGTATGTGTGTGTGTGTGTGTGTGTGTGTGTGCTGATGTATGTATATGCGTGTGTACGCGCATGCTGGTGTATGTATATGTGTGTGTGTGTGTGTGTGTGTGTGTGCATTAACTCCAGTTCCACCGTGGGTGCTGGCGTGTGATTGGCTGCGGATGAGAGCTAAGGTTGGCACGGTAACATTTCCGCAGAAGGCCGTAAAGCAGTAGGCCTGGAGCGCAGGCAGCATCTGCCCCTCCGCTGCTGCCAAGACATACACACAACCTTAACACACACACACACACACACACACACACAGACACACACACACACCCATACAGATTAACATACATATACTGACACACACCCTTACTTACACACACACTAGATAATTCTCAGTCTCTCCATTTAGCCCCAGCCCCCTGTCCCTTGTGCCAATCTATTCTCTCTGCTGGAACTCGTCCGACGCTCTATCACTCCGCTGACCTCTCTGCTGCTCTCCTCCTCCATCTCTGCCACGCCTCTGTCTCTCA
>NC_135999.1:8374968-8389968 GCF_048128805.1 Centroberyx gerrardi | reverse complement strand
TTGCAGCATAGGGCTTGTTTTGCATGTATTTGTCACTGAGAGCAGTAATTTGTTACACAATTTATTATGTTTCTTAATAAAACCATTTCCAAAATAAATGATTTCATCCTCTCCTTAGGATAAACCGTAACAATTCAATTACCTTGCCTGTGTGCTTTTGTGTTAACTATGAAGGCAACCCAATAACGCTGAACTGGGTGGCAAACAACAGCACAATCAGAGGCAATAATCTCAGTAACTACATTTCTGATGAGTGTTACATACATCCAGACTTTATTTTTTTCTGCTTGTCTTTTTAAGTCCAACTTGGGGCTCTTCCACCACAAATTTGGAGAAGGTGCTTCAGGAGATCTGCTGTCGTGTTATTTGCAGTGGGAGGCTTGTTTTGTACCTGTGTGCAATTTACAGTTGACAATTTACTTGACATTCTTTCACTGGATAAAATCAAAGAAGTGGGAATAGTTCCACTCAGAGAAAGTAACATTATCTGCCATTTCTCATCGAAGCTAACTCAGTGTGAGAGGACAATGACTAATTTTTACAAAAACAAATCAGTGGATGTGGGCGGGTGATGAGTTTTTGAATGATTCAACCTTAAACTTGTTAATACAAAAATACAAAAGTAATGACTTTTGTATTTTTGGCTACTGGTAACTGTAATATTATGAGTGACATTTAATAGTTATTTGCTACACTTTTATTTGCCAGGAAAAATGACTTGATTACTCTAACTGATTACTAACTGTTATTATATATACTGTATATATTTAACTATATATATATTTGTATGAAAAGCTATGTCTACATGAATGTATTATATTGCTTAGTCTTGTGCTTTTCAATGTAAACCCTCCATCCTTACCCACATGCACATGTGTCTGTCCTTAGGTGTACTGTATTCTTTTTTAAATAAACCCTCTCTCTTCATCCCTTGGTCTTGTTTCTTTGTCCTATACTGAACTTAATCATCTAAAAGGAGGAGAGGGTAATTCGCTCGCCTTCAGTACTTCATTACCTTCTCAGATGGTGGACCGTGGTGAACCGGAAACCCTGCAGTATTCTAATGAAGGGTATTAGTCCTCTTAGCCACCTCTACTGCACATAACAACCTCGCTCATAAGCTCAAAAAACATCCTACTTTTGTCACCGGATACAGTTACCTGCCATAAAAATCGGCTACACGAACTGCTCTCGCTGCACTTTGGAGTCGTCTATGATTGCAATAACATAATAAGCCAAAATTGGAGTGGATAGCTCTTCCCTCTTTCCTTTTGTAGTAGAGGGAGAATAACTGAAAGAAAGCCGAGAGGTCACACGATAGTAGCCTAATATGATCCCTCTCTCTCTAGTAGTAGAGGGAGAATAACTGACAGAAAACACAGGTCACATGATAGTAACCTAATATACCTCCCCCTTCTCTATATCTCTCTCTTTACCTCTCTCTCTCTCTCTCTCTCTCTCTCTCTCTCTCTCTCTCAGCTGCTGACTCTGCAGAGACTCACACTGCCCACTGTTGCCCTTCTAATTATTGAACACGTGTGAATGTGTTTGACTGTGTGTGTGTGTGTGTGTGTGTGTGTGTGTGTCCTGCTTTGCCTTTCTGCTTCCCCGAGTGTGTAAAAACACGCACGTCTGTGTGCGACATTCATGCATTTATAGGTATGAGCTGTGCCTCCATGTGCACGTGTAATACATACTTTCCTCCATGCGTGTCTTTCGTGTGTGTGTTCATGTATGTGTGTGCGTGTGTGTGTGTGTGTGTGTATGTGGCTGTTTGTGTACACGCATCTCTGTGGATGCATGCGAGTCACTTTGGGCCAGACTCTCTCTCTCTCTCTCTCTCTCTCTTTTTTTTGCTAATCCCTCTCCGGCCAAAAATAAAGACAGAATCTTCTTTATCCTCGGGACTTTTGGGAGGAAAGGAAAGAAAGGAGGAGAGAGGAGAGAAAGGACAGAGGGGGGAGACGAGTCAGATGAGGGAAACGGAGAGAGGGAAGGGGAGAGGGGGACGGGGGAAAGAGGAGGAAGAGGGACTCTAGGGGGTCATTAGGGAAGGGGGGGGGCAGAGGGAGAGGTGATAACAAAGAGCGGAGGAGAGGAGAGGGAGAGGGGGACGGAGGGGAAGATGGGTGGGTTGAAATGTTATGAGGGAGAGGAAAGGAGGCGCAGAGGAAGGAAGGAGAAAGTGAGAGGAAAAGGGCCGTCACGGGTAAAAGTTGGGAGAGAAGGAGGGATGGGGGGGGGGGGGGGGGGGGGGGGGGGCAAAGTGGACCCCCTCTCACTGCCATGGAAACAGGGTTTGAGCTCGCTGAGTGCGGTCCGTTGTTGAAAAAAAAAAGAAAAAAAAAGTTTAAATTAGATGAGAGGGGAAATGGGAGAATGAAGAGATGAAGGAGGGAAGAGAGAGGGAGGGGGGGAGGGAGAAGACGGGAGCGGGGTGAGAAAGCGGGACAGCCGAATTGGGAGGCTGAGAGGAGCGAGCGAGCGAGAGAGAGAGAGAGAGAGAAAAGAGGCACAAAGTAAGGATTTGGGGGAAGAGGAGGAGTCGAGAGAGTTTGAAAGAGAAGGAGCGAGAGAGAGAGAGAGAGAATGGAGCGGAGTGTGAGAGGGAGAGAGGGAGAGAGAGAGAGAGAGAGAGAGAGAGAGAGAGAGAGAGAGAGAGAGAGAGAGGATTGGAAAGTCAAAGAGGAAAAAAGGGAGGCGGAGAGAGAGAATCAGGCCATTCATCCATGCCTCTGGAGACGGACGCAGTCTGAATTCAGGATAGCTCAGTCAAAACGCCAACTCCACTTTGTCCCACAGCACCTCCGTCAGTCTCTGCTATAGCTACCAAGTGGCTGGGACACCTCCAGAATACCTTAACACCATGACTGACAGCAATTGGCAGTATGTGATACACCCCCCACCCCCCCCAGACACACACACACACACACACACACACAAACACACACACACCGCATACCGCACACCGCACCTCACTCAAGCAACGTTGTCAAATTTTCGGGGGCAATAATCGCGATCATAGGAACACCCTGGAAAGCCAAGTTTGTTACTAGTGTGTCAGCTAATGGGGGATTCTGATGATAAATAATACACACACACACACACACACACACACACACACAGGACACAAACACACTCAGCATGCCCGGGGATACATGCTGGAGTGTTGTCGGAACCCCAGAATCTCCCTTCTCCGGCACCAGAGAGCTTCCATAACCCTGTCGGATAATTGGTCTCCAGGGATACAATGCTGCTTAAAGCTAAAAGTTAAACCCTAATAAGGCTGTAAACACACACACCCACACACACACACACACACACACACGCACACACATGCAAAACATCATGAATGTTATATACACATGCAAGACTACATGCACACAAACACGGATTTCAATCATTTAAGTCTGCTTCGTTACAACAGAAAACGAATGGTGATAAATACTGAAGGGAAGAAACAAGTCAGTCAGTTTTGCTGGCTTTGCCATTTAGCCTCTCCGGCAGAGAGAGCAGAGCAAACAGACGCACTGTCCTGGTTATGCAGTAGTTTTCACTGAGGCGTGAATGTTTGTTTTGCCCTTTTTTTCCTTTTTCTTTTGTAGTTTTAACTGTTCAGCTTTCTGTTTAAGAAATGGCAGCACATCCCAACGGTATTTTGACCATGGTCACTGTGTGTGTGCCTGCATCTGTGTGTGAGTGTGTGTGTGTTTATACCTGCATCACTGTATCTGTGCCTGTGTGTCTGTGCCTCTGTGTGTGTGGGTGTGTGTGGGTGTGTGTGTGTGCACGTCTGTGTGACCTTGTCAAGAGCGTTCCTATTTAATCATCTCGGGGAAATCTCAAACATTCCTTTAAAATTGAACATGAAAGGTAACCTTCTCTATTTTTACTCTCCGTCTCTCTGCAGAGAACCAGGGAATTATCTTTTTCACTCCGCCTCGGATCCATAGAAGGCGCCTGAATAGGATGGAGAGAGAGGGAGAAAGAGAGAGAGAGGAAGAGAAAATGACACACGCACGCACACACAGAGGAACATAGTGACAGAGAAAGCGAGAGCGAGGGGGTAGAGAGAGTGACTGAAAGAGAAGGACTGACAGCGAGCGAGGAAGCAAGTTCGAGAGAGAAAGACAGGAAAGCGAGGAAGAAAGGAGGTGAGGGGAAGAGGGGACGGTGGCGGTGTGAAGGACTGGAAGACAGACATATTATTTGGTATAGATGCAGAATGATCCAGCCCTGAAAGGCTTGCAGAATGAGATGTCCATTTAACAAGATGAGAAGTGAGAGGACACAAAGAAGATGCTATAATGAGGCGTGGTAGCAGTTCATGGTACTTGTACAAACAACTCCATTAGAAGTAGCTCGGAGATGCTGAGAAGCAGGATTCGGTTGCTACTGAGGCTGCCAGTTGCTAGACAGCGGTTTAATGACAGCGCGTCGTTATGATACACTGCTTTCCCCAGATGGACGCCGCGCACGCTCGCACGCTCGCACGCTCGCACGCTCGCACGCTCGCATTCACACCAATCGCGGGCGCGAGCGAGTGCATGCGCATACGCACAGACTGGCCCCTTCCACTTGGCACATACCACCCTCACCAGGCACACTCTTTGTTAATGTATTTCTGTCAGTCTCTCTCTCTCTCTCTCTCTCTCCCTCTCTCTCTCTGTGTCAGTAGCTAGGGCAGCTGGCTAAGTGGTGGTGTTGGTTGAGCCTGAGGCAAGAGCAAGGAGACCTCAGGTTTTGGCTGGGCTGAAGTATTTAGGCAAGCCGTCCGAAGCCTGTTTCACTCAGTCAGAACCCAGCGGGTCAGTCCCACCAGAGACCAATTACATCTCTACTGCCAAGCCGCGGACGGGAGGCGCGATCAAACGAAACAATGCGCAGAAATGCAGAATGTACACATACGGGCCCACACGCGTGAGCCCAGCATACTGTACGCACCCACGCACGCGCCCAAGTGTCTGTTGTCATCTCTCTCGCCCGACGTTGTCTCTGCATGTCTCTCTATCCTTACTTCTGTGTTTCTTAACAAACATAATAATCCTTCTGTCTCTTACCGCTCCACCAAGTCCCCAAGGCTTCACAGTAACACTCACAGAGACCCACATACCAAATGTTCCACTCCCAAACAATATTTACCAAAAAAAGTGTTTTCCACGCAGGCAGACTTAACCAAGGACAGTGAGAGGTAACTGAGTGCACACGTGCACACACATGCACACACACACACATACGCGCACCTGCACATGAACACACGCACACGCAGTCTGCCCATCGGTGACTCACTGTCTGCAGCACACACGTTACTGTAACTCCTCAACTTCTCATGGTGACACACACACACACACACACACACACACACACACACACGCGCGCCACCAGAGCATAAATCATTCATAATGATCATTAAAAGGAGAGAAGGGGGATAGGTGGGTGGAATAAATCTCTCCTCTAGCCCCCCTCCCTTAGTCACGGTGATGTGAACTGACAGTCACCAATTACCCAGAGTCATCTGGGCCAGGGAGCATAAGGCATGGTCACACACTCACACGGACACACCCAAACACACACACACACACATACACACAGACAACAACACGCCTATATGTACTGCGTATGTGCACTCACGCACAAGCACACATGGACACAAAAACATGGACACCCACACTCAGACACTGACACACGCTCAAAAGCATATATGCAGACACACTGACATTGACACATATGAACACGCACTGATGCTGATAATCACGCACGCACGCACACGCACATGCACACGCACGCACACACACACACAGAGCACACTTACCTTGATTTATTCCTCTTATTCCTCTCCTTGGCTAGAGGGAAGAAAGGGTCTCTCTCTGTCTTCCCTCCGTAAGCCCCAGGGAGAAGAGGCACTTAAGAGAACACAGGCGCGACACATGTTGAACCGGGGCTGCTGCTGAGGCGCACGGAGCAGAGGCGAGGGGAACAAGAGAGCTCCATTCAAACAAAGATAAAAAAGCTCCTCTCGACTGGTAAATGACAAGCCTATGGGCTGGGACTGGATTGGGACAGTTTAGCGCTGCTGTATTTAGATTGTAGTTCTCTTTGCGAGCTTGGCAGTAATGTATTTTGTTTTAATGGGGAATCCCTCCTGTGTGCCATTTAAAAAGAACTCCCCACAGGTTGATTTGTCTGGGAGCTTTTTTGGATTAACAACTTGAAGCATTAGTAAAAGTAACGATTTAAGAAGGAATTTTGCCGTGGTCGGCGTCAATCGACCTTCAATTGAATTTAGTCAGTAAGTGAATTTATTTAATATTGAAAACCTTTTTTCTGTAAAAACGGTTTGATCTATAAAAGCAACAAATGCTCGTCTAATTTTAGGAAGCGTATTGTATTATCCATTTAGGTTTGGGATAGAGTCAGTGCTTAATTTGTGCCGGATCCTGCCGGAACAGGATCCGGCACCTCGCGGTTTTGGGCTACCTGCATTCCGGTACCTATTTGCGTGGACCCGGCACCTGGTGGCATGAAAGTTTTTTTTTTTTTTTTGTCTGCCATGTAATACTCACAATAGTCAACTCTTTTTTCCTTTCCCCTCCCTTCCAAAAACCTAACTGTCTCATTTCCATATGAAGACAGGTGATTACCCTATTAGAACGTAACAGCAAGTGCATAGTAATCACTTCACACATGAGTGAGCTGCTCTGCAGAGTGTGTTATGGTGAACTTCAGACAGCGTCATGGCTAAAAGTTGAATTTGCTGTCCATATGTCCGCTGTGTGGACTATTTTGGAAAATTAGACAAGGTAAGCATGATTTGTTTAGTTTGTAAACGTGTTAGCATATTCTGTAATCTATTAGGTCTCTGCTGGGACAATCGAAATTCATATTTGCATAGATGACTGCGAAACAGAATTTTTTTGGAGTGCGGACCTGTAAGTCCCACAGTTAAATATGCGGGCAATTGCACGTTATGTTGAGTGTCCAGAAATAATTGGTAATAACATGAGAATTGGTTGACGTGAAAGTATTTGTATTGAATATTGATGCGTAAACTACTCGAACCAGAATTTCTCTGGTAAATGGTTGAAGCCATTGCAGTTTCCTTTATGTATGATTAGGATGTCTCATAGTAGCCTATGTGGGCATTTTTATGTTGTGCACAGTGCAGTTATATCTTTAGTCTACTACTTGAAGGGCAGGTTTATAAAAATTAGCATTATGTAGCCTATGCAATAATCAAATATTGTTATAGGTCCCCAGTAGTCGGAGCTCTAAGGTCATATAGTCGGTCATTTAGTTATGTTTAGGCTGTTAGGTCTACAGTAAGCTATATGGCTGCACTGAGCACCACCGTGCCTCCAATGTGCAATTGTCTTGATATGTTCCGGAACCTTTTCCCTCCACACCGACTCGCGGGAACACCGACCACTTGGTGTGCCGGGACCTCATCAGTTACAAATTAAGCACTGGATAGAGTGAATTGGCTGTGAATCTGTGCAACCAAGTAGTACAGAACGCGTGGCTTTAGAGGCTTTGCCAGGATAGAATCCTTTCCGCCGTCTTACCAAGCTGGCGGAGATCATTCTAGTTTTCACTGCCGTACAGTAAAGACATGATCCACCGAATGCCTCTCAGCTCAGTTCAGTTTATCCCAAACGGTTTACTTTAGATGTCATTAGGCATGATGATATGCTATTAGGATGAGATTGGTTGTGAAACGGTGATTCAGGGCTTCTGAGATACGATGAAGGCGGCGGAATTAGAGGGCAGAGATGTCATCAGCAACCAGGATACATGTCCTAGACCTGAGGACCCCAAAGCTGGGCTCATACAGAGTGATTAATTACAGGAAAATCACTTTCATAAGTTTTAAGGAGGGCCCATAATATCAAGTTTGCTCAGTCAGTATCTGAGGTAGAGTGTGAGTCAGTGAAAGAAACAACCAGTCCACTAAAAAGACTGCAAGAGTCCACATGAGACAAAGAGAAAACATGGTGTAAGGCAACAGAAATGTGTCCTCAATGTTTCACAGCATTCAAGAGAAAGGAGGTGCTTTATGTACAGAATTCAACCTTAATGGGGAGTCAATTCTTTGTGAGGTTTTTTATTGGTTAGGCAAGAGTTGATGATGTGATGTTGGTTGGATAAAGATAATGCAGCACTTCTGAAATATAATAAGGGCCGTATTTCTTTTAAGAATTCTGTTTGGAAGAAAACCTGTCACGTATTTCTGAATCAGGTTTTAAAAACTGTCAGTAGGAACTGTCAACACTGCCAGACTCAGCTGCAGTGTCAAAACCAAACCAGATGGTTTAGGAAGGATGGCCTTGGTAGAAAAGACTGCACAATAACCAAAAGGTCACAGGCTTGAGTCCTGCAACAGCGTGTGTCCTGTCCTTGAGAAAGATACTGATTCCCTACCTGTTCACTCATTAAGTGGATAAAAGCTTCAGCTACTGTAAATGACTAAAATGTATAAACAAAAGAAAAAGGCAGATAATTGCTGTTTCAAAAATGCTTATAAAATCCTGTTCAATAAGCAAAGGTCTCATTAAATTGAACAACATCATTAATGTTGTGTTGCTTTCATTTTAATGCCAGTGATCATTAATTATTCTACTTCTTAAATGCTATGTCTTATTTTGGGATTACATTCTTCAAATGATCCCGGAAGAGAGCATGGTGGTTATGAGGGGATGGAAGAAACCAAAATGAAATGATAAAAATAAATGGAAGGGAAAAAGGCACATTTGTACTCACCAGTTACTTAATCGCCTTTGAATTTATCAAGTCACTTGACAATTTATCACTCTCTTCACATGCAATTTCATCATGTTTAAATTTATCAGTTAATTGTTCGTTCGGCTCTTCCAGGCACTAAAGGCCGCACACCTTAAATGATAAATGGCAATTTAGTTGTTGAAATGATGAATGATGAATGACAGAAAGTGGTGATAAATGATGAAAATGGCTCTGTTTTGATCAAATCACCACTATTTTAATCAAATTGCCTTTGGATTAATCAAATCACTTGACAAATTATCACCCAGTTGTTTAGTTTTTTTAGTACACGTACATTTTCACCACATCTTTTTTTAATCATTTCATTTTTGCTAGTTCCATCCCTGACAGGTGGCGGGGCCACGCAGACAACCGTTTATAAAAAGACATCATCAATGTATAACAAAGAAAGTCAATATTCTGTTTACAGCATTCAAACTCACTGTCACATGTAGGGGGAAAATGAGTCTCACCCTTGTGGGTCAAAATTAATGAGCAAAGGTTTCCCGTGGATTCTTTATGCAGACATGTCTGGAGAGAAAACCTTAAGCACATACAGGATATTCTCTGACAAAGGGTAGAAATGTCAGTTTCTTTATACACTTCAGTATGTATAGTTGCTTTGTTCATCCTTTTCTAAGAAATCAATATATGGCTAATGTAATGTGCATGCTTCAAACTAGTCAAAACCAGTTCTACAATACACACTAACATAAAGTCTATTCTTACATGATTGTCTCTAACGATGAACACTAGTCTGAGGGCTAAACTTCTAATATCATGTGGAAGTCATACATGCACTCATGACAGCTGCATGACTTCATGTGAGGACATGATCACATGAAGATCCTTTACTGAATACTCCACTCTGATATTCAGGGCAGAGGACACAGAGTTCTATTTTATTTCCTACATACACACAGAAAGTCAAGTCTCAACAAAAAGATTTGCTTTTCAAGTCGATATTTATCGACTATAAGATGTCAGCAATACCTCACCGCACAGTTTCTTTCTTTCCTTCTTTCTTTGTGTCTTTCTTGGTTTCTTTCTTTCTCTCCTACCATTCTCCTACTATCAACCTTTACTTTGTGCTTGTTGTTGTTACCTCACTGCAGTTTCTTTCTTTCTTTCTTTCTTTCTTTCTTTCTTTCTTTCTTTCTTTCTTTCTTTCTTACTTTCCTTCTTTCTTTCTTCCTTCCCTCCCTTCTCTCCTACCATTCTCCTACTATCAACCTTTACTTTGTGCTTGTTGTTGTTACCTCACTGCACAGTTTCTTTCTTTCTTTCTTTCTTTCTTTCTTTCTTTCTTTCTTTCTTTCTCTCTCTCTTTCTTCCTTCCTTCCTTCCTTCCTTCCTTCCCTCCTTTCCTTCTCTCCTACCATTCTCCTACCTTCAACCTTTACTTTGCGCTTGTTGTTGTTACCTCACTGCAGTTTCTTTCTTTCTTTCTTTCTTTCTTTCTTTCTTTCTTTCTTTCTTTCTTTCTTTCTTTCTTTCTTTCCTTCTTTCCTTCTTTCTTTCTTCCTTCCCTCCCTTCTCTCCTACCATTCTCCTACCCTCAACCTTTACTTTGTGCTTGTTGTGGTTACCTCACTGCACAGTTCCTTTCTTTCTTTCTTTCTTTCTTTCTTTTCTTTCTTTCTTTCTTACTTTCCTTCTTTCTTTCTTCCTTCCCTCCCTTCTCTCCTACCATTCTCCTACTATCAACCTTTACTTTGTGCTTGTTGTTGTTACCTCACTGCACAGTTTCTTTCTTTCTTTCTTTCATTCTTTCTTTCTTTCTTTCTTTCTTTCTTTCTTTCTTTCTTTCTTTCTCTCTCTCTTTCTTCCTTCCTTCCTTCCTTCCTTCCCTCCTTTCCTTCTCTCCTACCATTCTCCTACCTTCAACCTTTACTTTGTGCTTGTTGTTGTTACCTCACTGCAGTTTCTTTCTTTCTTTCTTTCTTTCTTTCTTTCTTTCTTTCTTTCTTTCTTTCTTTCTTTCTTCTTTCCTTCCTTCCTTCCCCTCTCTCCTACCATTCTCCTACCCTCAACCTTTACTTTGCGCTTGTTGTTGTTACCTCACTGCAATTTCTTTCTTTCTTTCTTTCTTTCTTTCTTTCTTTCTTTCTTTCTTTCTTTCTTTCTTTCTTTCTTTCTCTCTCTTTCTTCCTTCCTTCCTTCCTTCCTTCCCCTCCTTTCCTTCTCTCCTACCATTCTCCTACCTTCAACCTTAACTTTGCGCTTGTTGTTGTTACCTCACTGCAGTTTCTTTCTTTCTTTCTTTCTTTCTTCTTTCTTTCCTTCCTTCCCCTCTCTCCTACCATTCTCCTACCCTCAACCTTTACTTCACGCTTGTTGTTGTTACCTCACTGCACAGTTTTTTTCTTCCTTCCTTCCTTCCTTCCTTCCTTCCTTCCATCCTTCCTCCCTCCTACCCTCAACCTTCACTTGCGCTCGATGCTCCCCTCACCTCCCCTCACCTCCCTTCAAACAGTATGTAAGCCGGGGACGGAACAAGTTCAAAACGTGTAGCGTTTCGTGTGCCGGCCCGGCGCGCGCTGACACGCCGCAGCGCCGGCACCGAGGCGACGCTGTGGAGACGATGTAGCCCCCGGGCCACACAGAGACGTCAGGCCGGGGTGGAGAACAGTAAATAGCAACGCTGTAATTTAACAGACTGAGTCAAACGCCACTGCAATATGTGACCTTTACATAGCTGGTGGGCTAATACAGAAATGTAGAGCGAGCGAGAGAGAGAGGTGGATGGAAATAAAAGCGGGGGAGCGGACACACCCAGACGAACACACACACACACATACGCACATAGCCCGTATTTGCGCATACGTTCGCATGTAAAATCAAGCATTCGTGCACGAGGATCTAATGCCGTTATGAGTGAAGCGGAAGATACTCACACACACACACACACACACACACACACACACACGCAAAGGCACACTTGCTGACCCTTCTGGTTACGCTACGTTAACACCATACACAAAATCAAAGTGTTTGTGTGTGCGTGTGTGTCAGCGTGTGTGTGTGCATGTGTGTGTGTGTGTGTGTCAGCGTGTGTGTGTGCATGTGTGTGTGTGTGCGTGCGTGTGCTAAATCAGGCAGTTCTGCAGTGAAAGTGACTGTCAGACCAGACTATTGCAGGGATGTGCTGATAGAGAGGTTTTAGAGCTGCAGACTACCGCCTAAGGCCTAGAGGAACTCGGAGAAAGAGAGAGAGACAGAGAGAGAGAGAGAGAGAGAGAGAGGGGTGGGGGTGGGGGGTGGGGGTGGCAAACCGAGGAAAGGAGGAGAAGCAACAGAGATAAAGAAAACAGGAATGCGGCAGAAAATAAACAAGGTTATAGAAATGGGGAGGGAGGCGACGAGCAAGGGATTTGAGAGAGGTGGGAACCAAGGTCAAGGCAGTGAAGCGGAGAGAGAGAAAAGAGGGAGAAAGGTGAGGAGGGATAGAAAGGAGGGACAGGGAGAGCGAGCGACAACGAAAAGAGGGAGGGAGGGCAGCGGTTAGAGAGTGAGACCCGTGCATGATAATTTCTTCATTAGGAAAGACCTTGACCGCAAATTTTCTCGCTACAATCCTGATCTCCTGACTCCCTCCCCTCCTCTTCTTATCCCCCCCCCTCACCTTCCCCCCCCCACCCCCCTCTGCTTACTTTTCTCTTTTTCTCCCTCTCCACGTCACAGCTCTCTCATTATAGAATCACTACTCAGCAACTCTCATGGTGTGAGAGAGAGAGAGAGAGAGAGAGGGAGAGAGAGAGAGAGAGAGAGAGAGAGAGAGAGAGAGAGAGAGAGAGAGGGAGAGCATGACTATTGTGTGACTTCGCTGTGTTCTGTCGTTCTCCTTCCTCTACAAGCCTTTACTACTGCACACGCACATAGTATCCCCTTCTCAACCGGGGGATTCAAGCGCCCTTAGCGTAAATGAGGAAAATAAAACCTTTCAAAGGAAAACGAGAGCAAAAAAAGAGGGATTTTCAACACACATGCACTTTGGCAAACAAATGTGAAATCAATAAGGAGTATCCTTGGATACGTAAAGAGTGCGCCACGAGCTGCATACAAAATAACACAGAGGAGATCTCTAGGTTAGAAAAGTGGAATATATAGAGGGAAAGATTTGAAATATTCTGTGTTAAATTGTTACAAAACTCCAGCAGAAAATGCTGTGTGACTTTGACTTTTGAGGAAAATGAGTAAAAAACCAAAAATCCACCAGCTCCCACACCCGTCTACCCACACACTCGTGCACGCACACACCACATGCTCAAACACACACACACACGCACACGCGCACGCACACACACACACACACACACACACACACACACACACACACACAGCAACAACAAAAACAACAACAAGTTAGAACACCAAAAATCTACAGTGCCAGTAGCCAGTACAAGCACAGTAGACATTTAAATACATACAGTCAGACTCTCTTCTCCCACAGCACACATTTCTCTCGGCAACCTTCAAACATTTATAAATGTGACGATATCAGCTCAGACAGAAAAGCCTAAGTATTCCACCCTAAAGCATGCAGAGACCATCCCTTTCAGCACCGCCACAGGGTCTGCAGGACCCAAACCCCTCCACTTGCTCCTGTGGGACAGCCGCACGGCCATGTTGGCCCGCCCAAACTGAACATTCAGTAATACACTTACTGCCTTTTTACACAAACACAGGCCCAAGAATGAAGCTCCCTACACACAAAGTCTCCCCCGGCTCATCCAGAGCAAGCTCAAAACATACTAACCCATTGATATTGTAAAAAAAAACACAAAACACACGCTCGTGCCCCTTGACTTTAAGATCACGTATGAGTGCGTTAATATCTATTATGTGCATATGTGACATTTGTATTTGTCCTTCCGTTAAATGTCAGGTTAAAAATGTAATGGCTTATCTTCATAACACCGGGTTTCAGGCTTTTTCATTTGCATAACATCCAGTGCTGGAGCAGCGAGGCTTTGACCGAGTTAAACTGCGGTCGGTTTAAACAGCCGAATCTGCTGGGGAAAATGCTAAAGTAAATGAATGTCGCTCTCCCCTCCCTCAATAACTACTGCTGATGCACCCTGGAGGAACGCACTTCACCTCCATCTGATTTTGTGGGACCTGCTCGGCGGCCGGCAGTGCGAGGCTGTGCTTGTTTTGGGCAGCTCCCGGGCGAGACTGTATGTATGTGTGTGTTACTCTGCCTTCTGCAACTACTCCTGGAGGCCTTTTCTGTAAATAAGAGTGTGACCTTGGTTAACTTGTGTGATTAAATGGACACAGTGTAAAGGGAATTGAGTTTTATCTGTATTGTACAGTGCAATATCATCCAATAGATTTAGAAAATAGGGGTTTTGTCATGACTACCAACCAACCTGGTGGAAACATTCCGCGGGCTTAGCTCCATCTATTAACTCCTCGTGGGAAATTCCTTTTTTCAGACCGCCGTGCTGAAACACACCGCGCTGCTCCTAGGTGTCTGTCTTCGGGAGTGGATCGATATGACTTATAATAGATCTGTTTAGTTGTGTTCCACAGAGCAGTCTATGCTGCTCTTGATCCCACATCCCACCGCTCACATAGCTTAGCACAAGATATAAGGCACAGTTTGTTCCAAAACGCCAGGCATGCATTTTGGTGGAAAAACAATGCTTCCAATTCTGCGCATTTGGAAAATAAGGATTATTGCACCTTAAATATGCTGCAACCGTGCAAGAAAAAGGGCTTCTGACAGGTAAGGATTTCAGTAACGTTCCACAATGTGTTTAACAAAGACTGGAGCAGGGAGCAGGTGTCACGTCTTTGAAATACTGGTATCTCATTTTAGAACAGAACTTGTTACATGTAATATTGCTCTCAGTGAGCTGCAGCCATGGTAAAAAAAAATACCCCACCTGCCTTATATAAACTCTTAAAGCTTTAAAATGTCCTGATAAGTTGTGTTAGATGTATGATAACCCCGGCTGTGTAGCCCGGTGACCGCAGACCAGGATGCCCAGAGGAGGGAAAGAGAGAAAGAAAGAGTGAAAAAGAGAGACAGAGAGGTGAAGAGGAAGGGGTAAATGTGAGATCAAAATGCTCTGAGTGCATGCATTAATGCATATGCCCCCAAGCAGCCGAACAAAATCTTACATACTCATGTAATCCTGTCACACATTGCATAGACTATATGTATGCACACACACACACACACACACACACACACACACACACACACACACA
>NC_135999.1:8359968-8369968 GCF_048128805.1 Centroberyx gerrardi | reverse complement strand
CTGTATAAAATGCAGCGTGGTGAGTTGAAAAACACATGCAACATCTGACAGTTTTGTTTAGCGCCCTATCATTTTAATTAGTAAGAGAACGATGGCGATGTCTTAAAATGCCAATGCGTGCGGCGTGCATGAAAAGTGACAGAAATGTGTCTTCCTACCATGAAAGACTCACATGAAGGAGGCACGACTAGAGAGAGGTGGTGGTCTGTGGTGTGTGGGTTCTACTGTTTTCTACTAAGTTTTCTACTGTGAGTGAACATTTTAGTTGCCTAATTTTAATTCTAGCCTGAAAGTTGTTTTACGTGGCTAATCTTTACTGTTGCAAATCCATTTCTCATGATGAACAGGAGAAAATACCGCACTCATTCCACAAACTTTTATGAGGCTGTGTTGAGTGTTGACAGGATGTTTACTAGACTGTGCAGAATACAGGACACATCCATCACTATTTTATTGAAATGTCTCTGCACACGTTGTGAACCAGGCATTTTTCTTGATTAATTGAAATTGTACAAGTAGACAGCAACAATGGGTGCGTGCCTGTGTGTGTATGTGTGTGTGAGTTAAATTGACAAGTTTTTGGCATATTTAAAAGGGATCTCTTCCTATTTCAATACAATCCAGAATGCATTTGATGTGTCCATTCCCATGGAGCATGTGGTCACTGGTGGTTTTAAATGCATCTACTGGCTTATCAAATATTAAACAGCACATCACACCAATTACCCAGCTTTGCTTGACTTAGCAAAGCTCCCTGGTTGTGATTATTTATTATTGGCGCCGCTGCTTGCCCCCCTCCCTCTGAGGCACTTACTTAGCACCTCCACTAACTGCTTTGCTGGGGGAAACCCTGTATGCACACTGGCATCTCCACTGGACTAGTAGAGTAATGGTAAAATGAGTTCTTTTTTTTTTTTTCTTTGGTGATAAACAGTCATTGCTGTGGTGTTTTTGCACTGAACGTCCCAGAGATCACTTCAATCAAACAGTGTGTCCAGTACGGTGACGCCATTTCTCTCGGATTCTCTGTCGATGCAGTTTGAGTTTCTGTAGGTGGCGCTCTTTTCTCTGTCTGCTCAGCCATGGTGGCTACCCAGTTCTTCTTCTATTTATTCCAAACAAACCGCTGTTGCTGGCACCTGAAAAGTAAAATGCTTCCAGAGGATACCCTACCCTGCATGGGTGTTTAGAACTGCAAATCTAAAGGCTTTCATGAACTGGATATAGGTTGAATTACTATTGTGTGAATTAATATTGTGTTTTATCAGTCGATGATAAAAACAAATCCGATGAAAACGGATATGTAATTATAGGAACATGTTGCAGATTTTTACTAAGGAATATGAGTTTCAAAGTTCAAGGTTAAAGCTCATTCCCTTAATTTGTCAATGTTTCAAAACACCACATATAGTATTTCAAAACACTTTGAGAGTTTCAGTAAATGAATGGACCAAATAGTACATGCATGCTAAATGGTCTAAGAATATAGCTAAAATATGAGCAGCTCAGTGTTTCAGCACACTTTATCTTAAACTGCATTCTCATTCTCTTTAATTCCTTCCTCCGCTCTCCTCCCCCCTCTCTTCCTTCTCTATCTTTTCTTTCTGTTATCTCACCTCTGACTTTTTGTACTCAATCCTCGTATCTCTCCTCTCTCTCTCTCTCTCTCCTCTGCCGCCTCCCTCACTCTTTCATTTTAACTTGCTCTTCCTATCAGTCTCCAAATCTCTCACTATTTGCTCTCTTTGTCTTAAACAATAAATGTCTTCCTTATTCCGCCTCGGTCCTCTCTTCCCACTTTTCTTCATCTGCTTGACAGACACAAGAGCAAACACACAAAGCTTTGCTGTCATTCACAGTTGTTGATTTCCTGATGATGAAGAGCAGGTTAATATCCTACACTGACATGCACGACACTATGCCACAAGCACACATACACGCACACACACACACACACACACGCACACACACACATACACGTACACACGCACGCACACACGTACGCACACACGCACACACACATGCACACGCAAATGCCTTTGATTCATGCCATTAATTATATCAATCACATATTAAACAGCAACTGTTATCTTAGTGCATAATTACCAATTAACAATGAATGATTAACTGACAATTTACAGCACACGCTCAGTAGAGTGGAATCATGGGCAGAGGCAGCACAACACAAAGACACATGGAAATTAGACATGATTTACGCCTGTTTATCTCAGTTTGTGTGCGTGGGTGTTTATATGTTCATGAACTCGTCTGCACATGCGTTTCATGTGCATGTGCTTGTGTGTGTGTGTGTGTGTGTGTGTGTGTGAGCGTGTGCACTTGTGCGTATGTGCCTGATCGAGTGCCAGCTTAATCAGTTGCATTGGGCTTGTACCATCAGTGTGACTCCGGCTCCCCACCTTTATGGAGATTTATCATTCCCGCATTGTGAACGCTGTCACGTTTTATCTAAGCACGCCCGCTCCATTAACGGAGATGGGAGCGAGGAGGGCCTTTCATGTCATTAGGAAAACATGATACGACAATGATTTAAGGCTTCACTGGAATTGTGCTTAATGCATTCAAAACCCAACAATGCACGGCTACTACATAATAAGGAGATGACATTACAACTTGTCTCTTTAACTGAAGGAGAAGCTGACAGCGCCCTGATTTAGTAAGCCAAAGATAGCTTTGCGAACATCAATATACAGTGTTACAGCTCACCTTACACGCTTGTTTTTCAAATCTTTTCTTTCTTTGCTCTTTCATGATTTCTTTCATCATATATAGGCCTGCATATGTTTAGAAATCCACATATGTTTAGAAAACCCTGCTCTGCTTCTCCTGCTTTTGTACTGCCTTTCTCCAGCATTATCTATTGGAGTAGTACTGTACAAAATTGCAGCAGTATAGTGCAGCATGTGTGCACAAAGTATACAAGGGCTTCTGTGATGGCTACATTTATACTGTAAGTACAATGCTGTGTGTGGGGGCAGTGGCGAACATTACTGCAGTGGTGGTAAAATAATTGAATCACACAGTAATTGGAGTAATTGGTCCGCTGTGTTGGAAGCACTTTGATGCTGAATGCCAGTATATTTTGCAACAGTGCAGCAGTGTAGTATTGTAGTATTTTTGTGCGGCGCATATATTTACATATTCCTTCATGGATTTAGGATTGAGTTGAAATGGAGCCCAGGAGTTTCTGCCTCTGGTGAATTTAATTTGTTATGACAATTTCCCTGCTGTAGTAGACTGAATTATCTTGTGTGCGCGCCTGCCCACTTGCACATTCACCCTTGGAGACACTCCTCAAAGCAAATGCTCATTTTCAATCTTTAAATACACTGAAAGTTAGATAGATATGCACACACACACACACACACACACACAGAGACACACACGCACGCACACACGTACGCACACCTCTATCTATCTGCAAACAGGGCAGGTATGTGAGAATGGGTGTAGTGAGTCGCGTCTCCCCCTCTCGCTCTGCAGGAGATAACACACTCTCCTTTAGACTGTCTCAAGGACTCGAAGAGAGAGAGAGAGAGAGAGAGAGAGAGAGAGAGAAAGAAAGAGAGCGGCTGTCATACTAAAATGTGTCTGTTGCAGAAGTCTGCCTTGTGATTGCGCTCTGAACAGTTCATAGTCATTTGTGGTCATTGTAAAAAGCATTTGGACACGGGAGGGTGTAGATAAGGTGTAAAGAAGATAGCTGTCTTGTCAGCTACACCTATTGTTGTGTCATACTGAGGCTCTTCAGCATTAACTTTATATTCCAAACGACGGCCTGACTTGTTCAACACCGCCTCGGCAACAAGCGCCATACTGCTACCAACCAACACCGTGTTAACAGTTTCTGATGGACTCATGCAGAGTTTTGCAAAGGGGACACGTTTTAGTGTGACCCAGGCCTGGTTTCCCTTTTCAGTGGGCAGTCCACTCACCTTTAGCGCCGTATATTTTATTCATTCTGACGGTTGGAAAGCAGAGATGGGAGCAAAGTAGAGAGGACACAGGAGAGAAAGTAGCTTCAGTGGGGGGGGGGGATTCAGTGCTATAGGCCAGCCGAGGTCCATGTGTGGCTCCAGATTTAACCACTCCACTATCGGGGCACAGCGCAGGTCTGGTTTGTGAAAAGAAGACCGAGCTCTCCTCCTCTCTCTCTCACGCTCTCTCCATCACCCTCTCTCTCTCTCCAAGGTCTTGTGCACACACTGCTAAACTGTCAGAGCACGCACACCTCTCTCTCAGGCGCGGAGACAAAGACAAACCATCCATTTGAAGTAACAGACAGCGACTCTGTGAGAACAGCACCGCTCTACAAGTCGGAGGATCCGCCGCTATCTTCAGTTCCCACTGTTCGGTCCCAGTGTTCGCACCGGAGCCAGCTAGAATACCATGAATAAGCTATTTATCATTAATATTATGTATTACCTCATTATTTCTCCCATTTGACTTGTTTAGCATCTCTTTAAAACCCACCTGCCACCATCACACTGCAAAAAACGTCCATCTTAACAAGTCTCATATACCTTCAAATTTGATTTTTCTTAAACCAGGAGAAAAATTCTGCCAGTGAGGTGAGGTAACTCCACTTGTTTCCAACGTAGTTTCACTTGTTTCAGGAATTTTCTAGAAATGAGTGTCAGTATCTTCAGATTAAGGCAGATCACTGCACTACTATCAAGAAAATTGCACTTGATTCTACAAAATTCTTGAAACAAATTGATTTGCACTGGAAACAAGTGAATTATCTAACCCCACTGGCAGATTTATTTTCACTTATTTTAAGAAGATTATGATTTTAGGACTCAGTAATAGACTAAATGTGTCCCACTGTGCCTCTGTCTGTCTGTCACTCTCTCTCTCTCTCTCTCTCTCTCACACACACACACACACACACTTTATTGTACATATCTACACAAACACTCATGCATGAATACAGTAAGGAATGAACACACACAAACACACAAAGGCATGAAGGAATGCACACACACACACACACACACACACCTCCCTGCATGGATTTAATTGCCTGTGTGTTTGTAATTAGGACTCTGCAGGAAGTAGAACGGAGCACCTGGGTGCCCTGCAGTGGAATAGACTCTGAATGAACTCTGTATGGTGGAACCTTTCTAATCTAGGAATAAAAGGTCGGACCTCTCCAACGCCTGGACAATTGAGATACTTTGAAACGCCAGGACAAATTGTATTTGAAATATACGCCCTATTTTT
Source organism: Centroberyx gerrardi (assembly GCF_048128805.1). Classification (NCBI taxonomy): domain Eukaryota; kingdom Metazoa; phylum Chordata; class Actinopteri; order Beryciformes; family Berycidae; genus Centroberyx; species Centroberyx gerrardi. The sequence continues at coordinate 8,364,724 of NC_135999.1, read as the reverse complement.
GCTGTTAAAATAGATTTACTTGCATACTTCAACAAGGACATTCAAAAGATGGCACACAATTAACAGAATATGTTTTTATTGTTTGTTTGTTACGCCTATTTGGCAGATTGAACACATCACACATTCAGCATATCACATTAATAGGCAATTTATAGATAATAATTTAAAAGGCCTACTTATGGCAGTCATAACTAATACATAACACATTCACTGGCCTACATATGGCAGTCAAGTTATGCATGCTGTATAGGTCCTCATACACTCAGAGCAGAACGCTTTAGGAACACATATCCCCCTTTTTCAGAGCTCGTGTTTCAGTCTCAAGGCATAGAAAATATTTTTTTAAACTTTATCTTTTCCCCCTCTGCATTTTCACCTGATGAAGTGGATTTTGTAAATGGAAAAGTATGCGCTATAGCTTTCACCTGGATTCACCTGGCTAGTGCATTTCATGGGAAAAGCAGGTGCTCCCAGTACTTTGCACATGGCAGTTTCAACTGTGTGAGCAATGGCAGGGAGTGATTCTGCAGTTTTGACTCTGTGGGAAGCTAATTCTACTATTGGCAAGGGAGCTGAGGGAAAAGTTGAGACCAGGTGGAGCGATTAGTTTAGTTTATGTATTTGTACTTTGATTAGAAATAGAAGCAAAGTGAAGAAAAAACAGAAAAAAGAGGAGGAAAGGAAGGGGAGAAAAAAATCCTGAAAAACAAAAACATTTCAGCTCACAGCCTACATGTGGCATGTTTTTTTTTTTTTTTGTTTTTTTTCCGGAATGATGTATTTAAAAATATATGTCCTTCAATATATACCAGCTACACCGCAAATGATGTGAGTTTTATTCCATTCCATTTTGACAGTGAGAAAATAAAGTGGTATGGATTGGATTTAGTAAAAAACAAACACTGTATTACTTTGTTGACTGTCTCATTAGATGGCTATTATAGTGCCTAGCAGGAGATTTGCTTTCAACAAATAACCTACAGTATACATGTACTTTAAACTGTCTCTGCTACTACAACAGGAATAGTCCAAATAAACTTGGTGGGATGCTTGTGGTCATTATCAGGGGTTGTCAGATTTCCTAGGAGATGATCATTAGGCATAATGAGGAGGCAAATAATGCTCAATTTATTTTTTTTAAACTATGTTTAAACTGGACTGGAGATGTACAGTTTTATAATTTTGTACACTGAGCATTCATACTCAGTCTCTTTGAAAGTCCTTAGACTGGAGACTCAGTACTTGAAAGGCCACTTGGACTCTGGCTGAACTGAAAGGAGTCAGGAGGAACCTAGCTCACTTAACAGTGCACTGCAGCTCCTCAACGTTGTACTATAGGTGTGTGTGTGTGCGTGTGCATCTCTGCAATGAGACAAGAGATCAAGAGATCAGGGTCATTCAATTCTCCAGGTATCTGAGAAAGAGAGAGAGAGAGAGAGATAGAGAGAGAGAGAGGGAGAGAGAGAGAGAGAGAGAGAGAGAGAGAGAGAGAGAGAAAGAGAGAGGGAGAGAGAGAGAGAGAGAAAGAGAGAGAGAGGGAGAGAGAGAGAGAGAGAGAGAGAGAGAGAGAGAGAGAGAGAGAGAGAGAGAGAGAGAGAGACACTTTTAGTCTAACTAGAGAAGTGAAGGAGCGCAGCCCGCAGTGGGACCTAATAAGTTCCATTCCTGCATGGTGCCTGTCTGTATGTATTTCTTCAGCTGAACAGCACTCCACTCAACCATGTCAACCAGAACATGGCTGAAATTTTGTTCCTCTCAAAAGCTCTTTCCATATTTTGGATGTTGTTGCAAATACATTTAAATCATTTGTGACAGCAACATGCTGCAGAAAAAACAAGCAACCAAAACACATTCAGAACACATTTGCCTTATCCATGTCATACTGAAATATGGAAAATACTGTACACACAAGGTGAGTATACTATAATAAGATGCTCCATTGGTTTGTCAGCGCTAGTGGCAATATGTGGCAGAGGAGAGAGAGGCATAAACCGGCTGTAATTGAATAGCAGGACCCCAGTGGGAAGATGAAGGGTAACCATGCTATTAGACAGAATTAGCCACCCTCTCCCATAGGAGCACACTTTAAGACACCGCGCACACAAGCGCTGGTGTGTGTATGTATGTGTGTGAGTGGGATATGTGCGTGCAGCGGGCCTGTAATGTAGATGTCGGCGTACGAAGACACGTGCATGTGCAAGCATGTGTCTCTGTATTTGGCACACTAAAACCTCATTACATTATGGGAGTTGAATTTCATGCCTTCAACTTGATTTTAACGTCGCCGTTCATGGATAGCCTATCAATGAATAATAAGCATTCATAAATGAAAGTGTTGGATTTCGAAGGAGCCAAGGTTGGATCCAGAGTGGGGTGCGGTTTGTGCGTGTGTGTGTGTGTGTGTGTGTGTGAACGGGGGAGAGGGGTGGTCGAAGAGGCAGGGAAAAAGAAATGAAAGTAAAGAATGTTAAATGTCAAAGATGAAGAGGGTGATTGAGGATGAGAGGACTGAGTGAGTGTTGGAGGGAGGAAGGATGGAGAGAGGGAGAGGCATGGAGCCAAGGATAGTTTGGCGGGAGGTAAATTATTGTATTACTGAAGTCCAGTCAGGTGATTCCCCCTGCATCTGCGTCACTGAGTGCCAAACACTAATGGATGTGTGTATGTGTGTGTGTGTGTGTGTGTGTGTGTGTGTGTGTGTTTGCCCACGTACGTTTGGCATGCACTAAAGTTGCCATCCTAAAATAGATTTTCTTTCACTTCCAATAATAAAGGCCTATATTTAGCTCTAGCAGAAGGACAGTACAGTCTGTTGTGGCCAAGGATGGATGGATGGATGGATGGATGGATGGATGGATGGATGAGTGGATAGACGGATGGATGGATGGATGGATGGATGGATGGATGGATGAGTGGATAGACGGATGGATGGATGGATGGATGGATTGTTTGGATGGGATGCATACCTGAATAGATTATTCGATGGATGTCTGGTAACCACATTAATAAACAATACTGTGTAACTGCATTAAGGTCTGGTAGACATTCAGCACTGATTTGACAGGCACCTGTCCACAAGATAACCGGGAAATATGAACCACATTTGTTAAACAAAATAATGATTGTTTGAAATATAGGTCCTATATGTCAAACTTGCCCTGGAAGTAACTTTGGAAAAAGACATCTCACAAGTTAGTAAGGCATTTTCATCAAATATAGTGATTTTCGTGGGTCTTCTCTTTATTTAAAGGATAATTCCGGCCACAGTGAATGTTAATCCCATTTTCCACTGTGCCCTCTGTCCCTCCTTACATGCTATTATCAGAGAAACAGTTATCATGTGACTTATTTCCCTACCTCTAAATGCCATTCACTTTCATTCAACTCCAGTGTGTGTGTTGACAAATATAAATCATCAAAAAACATAATTTTGTGAATGAAAAGTAATTCCTATCCAAATACATACATACGTAAAAATGTAAACATTGGAACTAGGAGGTAGGCAAAACACTGTAGCAGCATAGCTGTATCATTGGGGCAATGTCGGATTCTGAAAATAGTAAAAAAAACAAAAGATACCTCTCCAAATGCTACCTTGACTAGCTTGGCCAGTTTCACCCAAAACTCTCACCACCATCTTTGCTTACATTTTTTTTATATATTGGAAGTCCCGCCTTCACACCAATTGCTAACATCCTCCACTGTTACATTCCACCTCATCTCAAGCCTCTCAGCTGAGGAAGTGTTTTTCCGCCTCAAAATAGTTCCTGTGAAATGGATTAGAATGAGGTGCTAAGTAAGCAAGTTTTCTTCTTTGACATGTAGATGCACAAATCAGTCGAACGTAATGATAATAGAAAGCTTGTTGAGACCTGTTTCAAAATGCAGAAAACATGCTGTAGGTCAAATGTAGGACAGCTACAAAATACCCCTAGCTACAGTCACCACAAAAACAAAAAACAAGGCCACAGGCCACAATTTCATAAGGGAGCGAGGGCAAAATGGGCTTAACATTCATCATGGATGGAATTGTCCTTTAAGGTCTACATCGGTCTATACCATTTCTCTTAACTTTGAAGCTACTTAATGGGGGTTGTTGGGAGAAATTAAGTTCAGTTGGAGTTTAAACAGTTAAGAGCCTTCATGGATTAAAGGACTACACCAACTTTTTGGGAGTTTGGCCCATTGCTCCCCTTACCTAATATCTGATGGGAGGATTGGCACCAAAATCATGTCTCTGATAGATAGCTCTGTTCTGTACGCATGCTAATGCTTTAACATATCAGCAATATCACACCTTATAACCAATCCTGAAACTAATGTGTGCTATAGGAGATTTCTTTGAGACATAATGATATAAACCAATATCCACACAGCAGCCAGCTGTGTTGCTGTTTTCACCTCTTTTCTAAAGCATGTTGTCAAATTCCTCTCCGGAACGAAGCTCCTCCCGGTCCATCCAGGAACTTTCCAAGTGTGTTTTAAACTAGCCAACTTGGCTCTTCCCTCGCTGTTGCGGCGCTCAACCCCTCCCGTTCCTGAATTTTCTCAAAATGGCGGAATCGATGAAGCAAGGGAGTAAGGTTAGTAAACTAGTAAACTTGCTACCTCCCTCTTCACTTGTCATTGTACCACACGTAACCTTCAGCTGGAGAAAGTTCTGTCAAAGCCAGACAGGTAACCAGTGACACTTCTGCGAAGGTACGGTTAGCTTAGCTGTTAGCCTTTATGCATGGTGCTTTGCAATGTTTGTTCT